>NC_132810.1:30262190-30390776 GCF_048594095.1 Paramormyrops kingsleyae | reverse complement strand
CCTCTAGAAATAGATTCACTGTTTTGGCTAACCTGGAACAGGCCCACACCAGGGATCCCAACCCTACCCAGGCTAATAGAACTATACTGTTTAACAAAAATGTTACTAAGCCTACTTTAAATTAATACAAATGACCCACCATCTTAAAACAATTGAACAGGCTTTAGAAACAAACACTCTCCCAACAGGGATGTTGAAACAGGCCACTAAACTAACTCAATTCATTAAACCAGCTATGCCTCCACCATTACATCAGAAAACTTAACAGCTAACACATTCTCCTGGATGGAAACCAATATGCACATCTTACAGGACCACTATACACGGGGGAGGGAAATGCTATTAGAACAAGTAGACAGGTGGGGGGATAGGGAGTGGGAAGTAGCCACTAAATGGCACAAACTAGATACAAACAGAATTTAAGGGATGATACCAATAACATTACTGAACACATTATACAAACTTACTGGCAGACAAGGTAGAACCCCTAAATATAAAAAACAACAACAAGTATAGTCCCACAAATATAATTTTGGCCCCAAACACAGACCCCAAGAACAAAACCCCACAGCCCCCTCAATCCAGACCACGCCCCAAACAAATCACAGTGCAGGCCCAAGTACACCACACAGCACATAGTTTGGATCACAGTTCACCACTTAGCCTCAATAGTAAAATAAATCCATCCAATCACTTTCAAAATATCTCTTTCACAGGTCCCTGTACCCCGGAAGCTAATGCTCCGTTGGGGACGCCTAGTAAGGCGGGGAATAATATGATGAAGGGGCAACTAAAGGACATGCATCCCCCAGTTGAAACCCTCCCTGAATATTCCCAAATAAGATCAGTTACAGGGGCCGAACACACAGCACATACTCACAGGTCTCCTACCTCCTCTGTCATTTCGGAGGAGGAGTTTCAGGACCCAATGATAGTAAATACTCGTGGGCCACGGAAACACCCTCTGTCAAACCGCAAAGGTAAAGAGTGGTCTCTGAAGGTCCTGAAACCTACCATCTTTATAGGAGACTCTAATCTGAGCAGAATCCCTCATATAGATGACCCACAAATCCAAGTAGACAGTTACCCAGGAGCCACCTTTTACCACCTTAACCAAATTCTACAGAAACTACCCCCCCAGCCACAGGTTAAACAGGTAGTCCTCGCAGCAGGATTGGAAAACAGGGAACAAGACCCTCACAAAACTGCCATTAAACAATTACAGGCACTATGGAAAACAGCAGATACGGTTTTCCCTAATTCAACTATTTTTCACTGCCCGTATTCAATACTCGGATCTTTTATGTAAATACCATCAGAACAATTTAGATATAATCAATGATCGTATAGAAAACTGTGGGTGGGCACTTGATGAACTACATCCATTAAGATTTAAAGTAGACCCATTGGATAAGATCCACTGGACCAAAGACACAGCTGCTCAAACATTTAAATTCTGGTGTCAGCAGCTTGAGAACTGTTAACCCTTGTGTGGTGTTCGGGTATGTGGTACCCATGGTCCACTGTTTCCAAAAAAAAAAAAACACAACACATTTTTTTTTCAACCTGAGATTCAATGTCCTTGGCTTATTTTCTTTAACGAGCATGGTAAGGACAATTTGTTGTCGAGTACATATTGTGCCCCCCCCCAACACATTTACATGTCACTGGTGGTATTCGGTCTGCTAGACCCGGGAGCAATGCAGGTGTGGAAACTGTCTGTAAGGAAACAATAACACCACTTTAGAAGCCATTGTTTCCCAAATGCCCCAAAACCTAATCCCATCATACCTATCATACCAAACATTTACATCACCATCAACCATGAATACCCCCAAGCAACTTCTCCATGCGCATCCAACCTCCAGTAATACCTTGGACCAGTGTAGGTCTCTAAACTGTAACTAAGAGAACAATAACACCACTTTAGAAGCATTGCTTCCAAATACCCCAAACCTAAACCCATCACACTAATCATTTACATCACCATCAACCATAAATACCCCCATCAACTCCTCCATGCCCATCTAACTTTCCCATTCATGCACAATACCTAATCCCATCAGACCCATCATTGTAATTTCTTTCAAAATGGAACTGGGGAGGGACACAGCAAATAAATAGCTCTGCTTATGCGGCTTCTTTCCAAAAACAATCCAGTATGACGAAGAGAATCTCTGCTCAGAAGGCCTTAGACATCATTTTAGAAGAGAGTGAAGACAACGTGGATGGAGTGGCTCACTTTAGAGGATGAAGAATTTTCAGAATGCGAGGATCAAGTTTCTGTCAATTTGGAGTCTGACATTGAGTTTGAAGAAGATGACAGAACTGACTTTTTGACAAGTGGAGAAATATGGATGTCAAAAATGTTACAATTGAATGGCATTCTTGTCCACGGAAGGAGCCACCTGCCTTGCTGCCAACGTGATAAAGATGCAACCAGGGCCAACACGGATGGCAGTCACGCATGCACATGATATTGGGTCTTCTTTGAACTTTTTGTTCCAGACACCATCCAGAAAATCATTCTGGATTGCACTAATTTGGAGGGGAGCCGTGTTTTTGGAGAGAGGTGGAAGGAAATGGACCAAATCACCTTACATGCATACTTCGGCCTCCTTATACTTGCTGGTGTTTTCCGATCCAGTGGGGAATCCACCGAATCCCTATGGGATGCAGATACTGGCCGAGAAATTTTCCGGGCAACAATGTCTCTGACAGAGTTTCACAACATTTCCAGGATAATCCGCTTTGATAACCGAGACACCCGACCAGCTCGAAGACAGAGAGACAAGCTAGCTGCAATCAGGACAGTATGGGACAAGTGGGTGGAACTCCTTCCGCTGTGCTACAACCCTGGGCCCAGTGTTACTGTTGATGAGCAGCTTATATCATTCCGGGGCCGCTGCCCTTCAGGCAGTACATGCCTTCTAAACCAGCCAAATATGGAATCAAGATCTGGCTGCCTGTGACGCCGTTACATCTTATGCATGGAACATGCAGGTATACACTGGAAAGCCTGTTGGAGGAGCCCCTGAGAAAAATCAAGGGATGCGGGTCGTCCTGGACATGACACAGGGACTCCGTGGTCACAACATCACATGTGACAATTTTTTTACTCGCACAAGTTGGGACAGGAACTCCTGAAAAGAAAGTTGACAATGGTCGGAACTATACGAAAAAACAAACCAGAGCTCCCACCTCAGCTGCTGAGTGCAAAGAACAGGCTTGTCAATTCAAGCAAGTTTCTGTTTACAGCCGACACATCCCTGGTGTCTTACATCCCAAGAAGAGGAAAAAAGTGCTACTTATGAGCACGCTGCATAGGGACCAGAAAGTCTGTAGCAGGGAGCCTCATAAACCGCAAATAATCATAGATTACAATGCTTCAAAAGGAGGAGTAGATAATCTTGATAAATTAAGTAAGTGGTTACAGCCTGCAAAAGAAGAACCCTACGCTGGCCACTTGTAATATTTTTTAATATTTTGGACATCTCCGCTTACAATGCATTTGTCATTTGGATGGCACTAATCCAAACTGGAATAAAGCAAAGCTCCAAAGAAGAAGACTCTTTCTTCAGGAGCTTGGAAAGGAACTGATAAAACCTCACATCCAGAGGAGACAAAACATCCCAAGGACCCCTGGCTCTGCAGCCATTGTGAGGAGGATTCAGATGGAGGGTGCTGGAGCCACAGGACCACCAACTCCTGAACCAGAAGTAAGTATGAGTAAGGCTGAATATATAAATACTCTGTATATGTGAGGGAGCCTGAGTATATGTGTGTGTGCGAGAGGAATAGACACTTAGAGATGTTAGTAGACTTTTAAAACTGACTAGCATTTTCATCATTCTAGGTTGCTACATGTACCAGTCACTGCAAGAGGAACGCTGTGGTGATTGTGGACCCAAGAAGGACAGGAAAACTCAGTTTACATGCATCAAATGCAAAAAATACATTTGCATGGAACACACAATGAAAGCCTGCTTTTCATGTGGTGTATAAATGCTAGAAATTTGTGTTCATTGTAATTGTAGAATTGTTTTTATTTGAATATATCCTTCTCAATTTGTTAAATTGAAAAAACAATAAATATTGATAGCTCCGGAATCCTGTCCCATTAATATTTGGTCACTATTCATGATATATTGCACTTCTGTCTTTAATACTATTGATTTCTGCACAAAAATAAAAGAAGTAAACAGCACTTTCATTGAGAAAAGTGATTAAGCAGGGCTTAATAGTACATATTAAATGTATTTACTGACTATATTGTTTATAAGTGAGATGAATTCAACAGGTGTTAAGTAGTTTGACTTAAAAAAAAATGTTTTTATTATTTTAAAATCCCCAAAACAGTGCGGGTGTACCATACCCACGAATACCAGCTGAGTAACAAAAACATGAATACCACACAAGGGTTAAAGGGTAAAACAAACAAGTAAACCACAATACAAACAAAAGTAAGGAAGGTAGGGATAAGCCACCCATGTTGAGCTCCAGGGTACCTATAAAATACTTACCTCTATATTAGGACAATGAGTTTAATATATTATGGCTACTAATATATAATCCTCTTTTTCTTTTTCTAGAGTGGTGCTACTAATTTTTTATGTGTATATAGACTAACCAAGAAAAATATGTGATATGGACTACTAATATGCTGGGTACCCTATAGCCACATGGTGGCACATTATATATCAATACAGTGTAGACTGTCTATTTGGTTTTTTAGGACTTGCAGGACCCGGAGGAAATAATAAAGTATTTTTGAAAGCCTATCTGGTGGTCATTGATAAGGGTTTCTTTCTAAAACTGCAGTACTGCCAGTTGCCAGTGGTATCTCCTGCTCTGGACATTCTTCTCTGCACTTTTTATCTGTTACTGCTTACTCTGACATCAACACTGATAATCCCTTTACCCCTGACACTACCCTAACCTTAACCAGGGGACAGTAGGCCCTAACCCCTAACAACCCTAACCCTAACCCTAACCCTAACCCTAACCCTAACCCTAACCCTAACCCTAACCCTAACCCTAACCCTAACCCTAACCCTAACCCTAACCCTAACCCTAACCCAAATCCCTAACCCTTGACCTCTATCCTGACCCCTAACCCTAGACTTTAGACAGCAGACTCAAACCCCTAACCCTTGACCTCTATCCTGACCCCTAACCCTAGACTTTAGACAGCAGACCCAAACCCCTAACCCTTGACCTCTATCCTGACCCCTAACCCTTAACTTCAGACCACAGTCCCTAACCCTTGACTTTGTAACATTGCTAACCCTCTACCTCCACCTAAACCATAATCCTAACCTTCAGCCTTAACTCTAATCAATATCATTTACAATAACCTTCATTTTATGATATAAACCTCCCTCTTTCATCTTTTTTCTTTTCTTTGCACTCTTTATATTTTCCTCTCTCTCTTTCCCTTTCTCCATGAATGCAGGAAACTGGATCTATCCGGTGATCCTAGATTGCCTCCTTGATAGGGAATAAAAATAAGTAGGGTATTACCTGCCTTCCTTGCTTGGGACATTCCATACAGTTGAAAAAATACTCTGTTGATAAAATAATAGTATTTTATTTAAGTTTTGCTGGTCTAACCACTTGTTCTTTCTTCCACTACATCACATTTTACTGAATAAAGAAGGTAACGATTATAAAACCTTAAAACTGGTTCAATCAAAGGGTTTTTAACCACATTAATGGGACACCATACTTACCAGGGACTTACCTTATTTCCGTCGCGTCCGCCGTCCTCGTCGTCTCCGTCGTCTCCGTCGTCTCCGCCGTTCCTGGATGGGATAAAGAATTAAACATGGGTCAGTAAGGCTATATTGCTCATGAGCCCATTTAAAGGGATATTGTACTGACCAGGGGCTGTCTCCACCTCCGCCGACTCCGCCTTGACCGCCGTCTCCGTTGGGGACAAGTACATCCCGATCAGGGAACCTGAAGGGAATAAAGGGAATTAGAACAGGAAAAAGTCGTGAATGTTGCCCGCGCACCCACAATATCTATGATATGTTGTAAGAACTTTCTAACTTTAAACCTAACCTAGCCAGAGCCATTTGGCTTTTTCCTCTCTCCCTAATAAGCAGTAGACAGGTGTGTGGGGGGGGTGGGGACTAGGGGAGGTGGGAGGGACATGACCCAGAGGGAAAGGGGCGTGCACCTAGGATCACATGATCGGGTCACAGGACAAGCACATACAGATATATAGGGATGGGATCCTACTCAGGCCTGTTAGTCCTCTGAAGAAGCACCATCTAGTGCGAAACGTCAGGACTTCTTCAGGATTTTAAAAGCCAAACAAAAAAACAGTGCCGGCATTTGGTAGAGATTGACAGGAATCTCTATTTTTTATTTTTGTTTTATAGAAACTTGATTTTAACAATAAAGTTACAGTGTTTTTAAACTCAGCTGGGGGAAGCTGGTTTAGGATTTACTGCAGTTGCTTACCCTTTCCATGGAACTGAACCTTTCGGAGGACAAGCAAAAGGACTGTATTACAGCTTTGTCCAGGAGATCTCTCAGTGTGTTCCCTAGAAGCAGGTAGGACGACTAGGCCTGAAAAACTAGGCCCAACAATAGGCCATCGGGCCTAGTATCACCCGTCCAGAAACAACGCTTGCTGTGGGACCACTGAATCCCTGGAAGATCCTGCATTGGACCTGAGCTGCCAGCTACTATAAGGTGGGAACTGCTTTTTTATCCTTTCTGGCACCCCTGGCTGTTTTGGTTTTATTTTCACATGGCTTCCTCTAGAAATAGATTCACTGTTTTGGCTAACCTGGAACAGGCCCACACCAGGGATCCCAACCCTACCCAGGCTAATAGAACTATACTGTTTAACAAAAATGTTACTAAAGCCTACTTTAAATTAATACAAATGACCCACCATCTTAAAACAATTGAACAGGCTTTAGAAACAAACACTCTCCCAACAGGGATGTTGAAACAGGCCACTAAACTAACTCAATTCATTAAACCAGCTATGCCCTCCACCATTACATCAGAAAACTTAACAGCTAACACATTCTCCTGGATGGAAACCAATATGCACATCTTACAGGACCACTATACACGGGGGAGGGAAATGCTATTAGAACAAGTAGACAGGTGGGGGGATAGGGAGTGGGAAGTAGCCACTAAATGGGCACAAACTAGATACAAACAGAAATTAAGGGATGATACCAATAACATTACTGAACACATTATACAAACTTACCTGGCAGACAAGGTAGAACCCCTAAATATAAAAAACAACAACAAGTATAGTCCCACAAATATAATTTTGGCCCCAAACACAGACCCCAAGAACAAAACCCCACAGCCCCCTCAATCCAGACCACGCCCCAAACAAATCACAGTGCAGGCCCAAGTACACCACACAGCACATAGTTTGGATCACAGTTCACCACTTAGCCTCAATAGTAAAATAAATCCATCCAATCACTTTCAAAATATCTCTTTCACAGGTCCCTGTACCCCGGAAGCTAATGCTCCGTTGGGGACGCCTAGTAAGGCGGGGAATAATATGATGAAGGGGCAACTAAAGGACATGCATCCCCCAGTTGAAACCCTCCCTGAATATTCCCAAATAAGATCAGTTACAGGGGCCGAACACACAGCACATACTCACAGGTCTCCTACCTCCTCTGTCATTTCGGAGGAGGAGTTTCAGGACCCAATGATAGTAAATACTCGTGGGCCACGGAAACACCCTCTGTCAAACCGCAAAGGTAAAGAGTGGTCTCTGAAGGTCCTGAAACCTACCATCTTTATAGGAGACTCTAATCTGAGCAGAATCCCTCATATAGATGACCCACAAATCCAAGTAGACAGTTACCCAGGAGCCACCTTTTACCACCTTAACCAAATTCTACAGAAACTACCCCCCCAGCCACAGGTTAAACAGGTAGTCCTCGCAGCAGGATTGGAAAACAGGGAACAAGACCCTCACAAAACTGCCATTAAACAATTACAGGCACTATGGAAAACAGCAGATACGGTTTTCCCTAATGCCACTATTTTCACTGCCCGTATTCAATACTCGGATCTTTTATGTAAATACCATCAGAACAATTTAGATATAATCAATGATCGTATAGAAAACTGTGGGTGGGCACTTGATGAACTACATCCATTAAGATTTAAAGTAGACCCATTGGATAAGATCCACTGGACCAAAGACACAGCTGCTCAAACATTTAAATTCTGGTGTCAGCAGCTTGAGAACTGTTAAAGGGTAAAACAAACAAGTAAACCACAATACAAACAAAAGTAAGGAAGGTAGGGATAAGCCACCCATGTTGAGCTCCAGGGTACCTATAAAATACTTACCTCTATATTAGGACAATGAGTTTAATATATTATGGCTACTAATATAATAATCCTCTTTTTCTTTTTCTAGAGGTGCTACTAATTTTTTATGTGTATATAGACTAACCAAGAAAAATATGTGATATGGACTACTAATATTGCTGGGTACCCTATAGCCACATGGTGGCACATTATATATCAATACAGTGTAGACTGTCTATTTGGTTTTTTAGGACTTGCAGGACCCGGAGGAAATAATAAAGTATTTTTGAAAGCCTATCTGGTGGTCATTGATAAGGGTTTCTTTCTAAAACTGCAGTACTGCCAGTTGCCAGTGGTATCTCCTGCTCTGGACATTCTTCTCTGCACTTTTTATCTGTTACTGCTTACTCTGACATCAACACTGATAATCCCTTTACCCCTGACACTACCCTAACCTTAACCAGGGGACAGTAGGCCCTAACCCCTAACTCCTACCCTGTCCCTAACCTTAACCCTAGACTTTAGACAGCAGACCCAAACCCCTAACCCTTGACCTCTATCCTGACCCCTAACCCTAGACTTTAGACAGTAGACCCAAATCCCTAACCCTTGACCTCTATCCTGACCCCTAACCCTAGACTTTAGACAGCAGACTCAAACCCCTAACCCTTGACCTCTATCCTGACCCCTAACCCTAGACTTTAGACAGCAGACCCAAACCCCTAACCCTTGACCTCTATCCTGACCCCTAACCCTTAACTTCAGACCACAGTCCCTAACCCTTGACTTTGTAACATTGCTAACCCTCTACCTCCACCTAAACCATAATCCTAACCTTCAGCCTTAACTCTAATCAATATCATTTACAATAACCTTCATTTTATGATATAAACCTCCCTCTTTCATCTTTTTTCTTTTCTTTGCACTCTTTATATTTTCCTCTCTCTCTTTCCCTTTCTCCATGAATGCAGGAAACTGGATCTATCCGGTGATCCTAGATTGCCTCCTTGATAGGGAATAAAAATAAGTAGGGTATTACCTGCCTTCCTTGCTTGGGACATTCCATACAGTTGAAAAAATACTCTGTTGATAAAATAATAGTATTTTATTTAAGTTTTGCTGGTCTAACCACTTGTTCTTTCTTCCACTACATCACATTTTACTGAATAAAGAAGGTAACGATTATAAAACCTTAAAACTGGTTCAATCAAAGGGTTTTTAACCACATTAATGGGACACCATACTTACCAGGGACTTACCTTATTTCCGTCGCGTCCGCCGTCCTCGTCGTCTCCGTCGTCTCCGTCGTCTCCGCCGTTCCTGGATGGGATAAAGAATTAAACATGGGTCAGTAAGGCTATATTGCTCATGAGCCCATTTAAAGGGATATTGTACTGACCAGGGGCTGTCTCCACCTCCGCCGACTCCGCCTTGACCGCCGTCTCCGTTGGGGACAAGTACATCCCGATCAGGGAACCTGAAGGGAATAAAGGGAATTAGAACAGGAAAAAGTCGTGAATGTTGCCCGCGCACCCACAATATCTATGATATGTTGTAAGAACTTTCTAACTTTAAACCTAACCTAGCCAGAGCCATTTGGCTTTTTCCTCTCTCCCTAATAAGCAGTAGACAGGTGTGTGGGGGGGGTGGGGACTAGGGGAGGTGGGAGGGACATGACCCAGAGGGAAAGGGGCGTGCACCTAGGATCACATGATCGGGTCACAGGACAAGCACATACAGATATATAGGGATGGGATCCTACTCAGGCCTGTTAGTCCTCTGAAGAAGCACCATCTAGTGCGAAACGTCAGGACTTCTTCAGGATTTTAAAAGCCAAACAAAAAAACAGTGCCGGCATTTGGTAGAGATTGACAGGAATCTCTATTTTTTATTTTTGTTTTATAGAAACTTGATTTTAACAATAAAGTTACAGTGTTTTTAAACTCAGCTGGGGGAAGCTGGTTTAGGATTTACTGCAGTTGCTTACCCTTTCCATGGAACTGAACCTTTCGGAGGACAAGCAAAAGGACTGTATTACAGCTTTGTCCAGGAGATCTCTCAGTGTGTTCCCTAGAAGCAGGTAGGACGACTAGGCCTGAAAAACTAGGCCCAACAATAGGCCATCGGGCCTAGTATCACCCGTCCAGAAACAACGCTTGCTGTGGGACCACTGAATCCCTGGAAGATCCTGCATTGGACCTGAGCTGCCAGCTACTATAAGGTGGGAACTGCTTTTTTATCCTTTCTGGCACCCCTGGCTGTTTTGGTTTTATTTTCACATGGCTTCCTCTAGAAATAGATTCACTGTTTTGGCTAACCTGGAACAGGCCCACACCAGGGATCCCAACCCTACCCAGGCTAATAGAACTATACTGTTTAACAAAAATGTTACTAAAGCCTACTTTAAATTAATACAAATGACCCACCATCTTAAAACAATTGAACAGGCTTTAGAAACAAACACTCTCCCAACAGGGATGTTGAAACAGGCCACTAAACTAACTCAATTCATTAAACCAGCTATGCCCTCCACCATTACATCAGAAAACTTAACAGCTAACACATTCTCCTGGATGGAAACCAATATGCACATCTTACAGGACCACTATACACGGGGGAGGGAAATGCTATTAGAACAAGTAGACAGGTGGGGGGATAGGGAGTGGGAAGTAGCCACTAAATGGGCACAAACTAGATACAAACAGAAATTAAGGGATGATACCAATAACATTACTGAACACATTATACAAACTTACCTGGCAGACAAGGTAGAACCCCTAAATATAAAAAACAACAACAAGTATAGTCCCACAAATATAATTTTGGCCCCAAACACAGACCCCAAGAACAAAACCCCACAGCCCCCTCAATCCAGACCACGCCCCAAACAAATCACAGTGCAGGCCCAAGTACACCACACAGCACATAGTTTGGATCACAGTTCACCACTTAGCCTCAATAGTAAAATAAATCCATCCAATCACTTTCAAAATATCTCTTTCACAGGTCCCTGTACCCCGGAAGCTAATGCTCCGTTGGGGACGCCTAGTAAGGCGGGGAATAATATGATGAAGGGGCAACTAAAGGACATGCATCCCCCAGTTGAAACCCTCCCTGAATATTCCCAAATAAGATCAGTTACAGGGGCCGAACACACAGCACATACTCACAGGTCTCCTACCTCCTCTGTCATTTCGGAGGAGGAGTTTCAGGACCCAATGATAGTAAATACTCGTGGGCCACGGAAACACCCTCTGTCAAACCGCAAAGGTAAAGAGTGGTCTCTGAAGGTCCTGAAACCTACCATCTTTATAGGAGACTCTAATCTGAGCAGAATCCCTCATATAGATGACCCACAAATCCAAGTAGACAGTTACCCAGGAGCCACCTTTTACCACCTTAACCAAATTCTACAGAAACTACCCCCCCAGCCACAGGTTAAACAGGTAGTCCTCGCAGCAGGATTGGAAAACAGGGAACAAGACCCTCACAAAACTGCCATTAAACAATTACAGGCACTATGGAAAACAGCAGATACGGTTTTCCCTAATGCCACTATTTTCACTGCCCGTATTCAATACTCGGATCTTTTATGTAAATACCATCAGAACAATTTAGATATAATCAATGATCGTATAGAAAACTGTGGGTGGGCACTTGATGAACTACATCCATTAAGATTTAAAGTAGACCCATTGGATAAGATCCACTGGACCAAAGACACAGCTGCTCAAACATTTAAATTCTGGTGTCAGCAGCTTGAGAACTGTTAAAGGGTAAAACAAACAAGTAAACCACAATACAAACAAAAGTAAGGAAGGTAGGGATAAGCCACCCATGTTGAGCTCCAGGGTACCTATAAAATACTTACCTCTATATTAGGACAATGAGTTTAATATATTATGGCTACTAATATAATAATCCTCTTTTTCTTTTTCTAGAGGTGCTACTAATTTTTTATGTGTATATAGACTAACCAAGAAAAATATGTGATATGGACTACTAATATTGCTGGGTACCCTATAGCCACATGGTGGCACATTATATATCAATACAGTGTAGACTGTCTATTTGGTTTTTTAGGACTTGCAGGACCCGGAGGAAATAATAAAGTATTTTTGAAAGCCTATCTGGTGGTCATTGATAAGGGTTTCTTTCTAAAACTGCAGTACTGCCAGTTGCCAGTGGTATCTCCTGCTCTGGACATTCTTCTCTGCACTTTTTATCTGTTACTGCTTACTCTGACATCAACACTGATAATCCCTTTACCCCTGACACTACCCTAACCTTAACCAGGGGACAGTAGGCCCTAACCCCTAACTCCTACCCTGTCCCTAACCTTAACCCTAGACTTTAGACAGCAGACCCAAACCCCTAACCCTTGACCTCTATCCTGACCCCTAACCCTAGACTTTAGACAGTAGACCCAAATCCCTAACCCTTGACCTCTATCCTGACCCCTAACCCTAGACTTTAGACAGCAGACTCAAACCCCTAACCCTTGACCTCTATCCTGACCCCTAACCCTAGACTTTAGACAGCAGACCCAAACCCCTAACCCTTGACCTCTATCCTGACCCCTAACCCTTAACTTCAGACCACAGTCCCTAACCCTTGACTTTGTAACATTGCTAACCCTCTACCTCCACCTAAACCATAATCCTAACCTTCAGCCTTAACTCTAATCAATATCATTTACAATAACCTTCATTTTATGATATAAACCTCCCTCTTTCATCTTTTTTCTTTTCTTTGCACTCTTTATATTTTCCTCTCTCTCTTTCCCTTTCTCCATGAATGCAGGAAACTGGATCTATCCGGTGATCCTAGATTGCCTCCTTGATAGGGAATAAAAATAAGTAGGGTATTACCTGCCTTCCTTGCTTGGGACATTCCATACAGTTGAAAAAATACTCTGTTGATAAAATAATAGTATTTTATTTAAGTTTTGCTGGTCTAACCACTTGTTCTTTCTTCCACTACATCACATTTTACTGAATAAAGAAGGTAACGATTATAAAACCTTAAAACTGGTTCAATCAAAGGGTTTTTAACCACATTAATGGGACACCATACTTACCAGGGACTTACCTTATTTCCGTCGCGTCCGCCGTCCTCGTCGTCTCCGTCGTCTCCGTCGTCTCCGCCGTTCCTGGATGGGATAAAGAATTAAACATGGGTCAGTAAGGCTATATTGCTCATGAGCCCATTTAAAGGGATATTGTACTGACCAGGGGCTGTCTCCACCTCCGCCGACTCCGCCTTGACCGCCGTCTCCGTTGGGGACAAGTACATCCCGATCAGGGAACCTGAAGGGAATAAAGGGAATTAGAACAGGAAAAAGTCGTGAATGTTGCCCGCGCACCCACAATATCTATGATATGTTGTAAGAACTTTCTAACTTTAAACCTAACCCTAACCCTAACCCTAACCCTAACCCTAACCCTAACCCTAACCCTAACCCTAACCCTAACCCTCCCTCCCTAAACCCTAAGTCCCTCCTCCCTCCCTAACCCTAAGTCTCCCCCTCCCTCCCTAACCCTAAGTCTCCCCCTCCTTCCCTAACCCTAAGTCTCCCCCTCCTTCCCTAACCCCAAGTCTCCCCCTCCCTCCCTAACCCTAAGTCTCCCCCTCCCTCCCTAACCCTAAGTCTCCCCCTCCCTCCCTAACCCTAAGTCTCCCCCTCCCTCCCTAACCCTAAGTCTCCCCCTCCCTCCCTAACCCTAAGTCTCCCCCTCCCTCTCTAACCCTAAGTCTCCCCCTCTTTCCCTAATCCCAATACTTACCTTTCATCCTAATTCTATCCTTAATTTTTATCCTTCTCATTCACCTGTAATATTAATACTTACCTGAACTTTCATCCGAGTAATATGTTTTATTGTAGATTTGTTTACTTACCTTTTAACATTTAGTTATAATGATCATTATTGACCACTAGGGGGCGTAACATTGTGATCAGTGATACTATGATCACCAGGTTCCATGTTGGGTTACACCTGCGGGGACCTGTAGAAAAATAGTAAAATAATCAATATAAAATAAATAAATTAATGAACAAATGATAATAGAAATGTACTTACCTTTTTATCCTTGCCTGCCTTATACTTACCTTTTAGGGGTTTACTCATTTAGGCCGCCGTTGCCGTCGTTTTCGCCACCACCGCCTGCACCGCTATACCACGGTTCAACATAGCCCCCATCCAAGGGGATTCTCCCTACTCAGTGAAGGTTTATACCTACAAAGGAAAACTGGAATAGTGTTGCCAGTGCACCTTGAAACACTATATGTGTTATGCTAAACATTTAATACTTACCTTAACCTAACCCTAACCCTAACCCTAACCCTAACCCTAACCCCTAACCCTAACCCTAACCCTAACCCTAACCCTAACCCCTAACCCTAACCCTAACCCTAACCCTAACCCTAACCCCTAACCCTAACCCTAACCCTAACCCTAACCCTAACCCTAAACTCAACCCGTACCCAAACCATAACCCTAATCCTAAACTCCAGGCCCTAACCCCAAACCACAATTCCAACCGTATTCCTGCCCTAACCCCAAGTCCACCTCCGGCCCCTAAACTTAACCCTGACCCCCAACCCCTTCCCTAACCCCAAAACACTACATACCCTAACCCCAAACCACTTCCCTAACCCTAAAACCTAAACTCCAACCCTAGGCCCTGCCCTTACCCACAACCGACCTCCGACCCCTAAACTTAACCCTTTCCCCAAACCACATATCCTACCCTTAGTCCTTACCTATCCCCCATTCTCTACCCCTACCACAATTTCCAAACCCTTACCCCAATCCTCAGCCCTAACCCCAAAATAACCCCCATGTCTAACCTTCTCATACCCCTAACCCTAACCCTAACCCTAACCCTAACCCCTAACCCTAACCCTAACCCTAACCCTAACCCCTAACCGTAACCCTAACCCTAACCCTAACCCCTAACCCTAACCCCTAACCCTAACCCTAACCCTAACCCTAACCCTTAACCTTAACCATGCCCTAACCATAACCTTTAAACATAAAGCTAACTATGCCTAGGGCCCTAAACCTAAACGCATCTGTGATGCCTAACCCCAAGGATAATTTACCTTGGGGCCCTAACCTTAACGCATCTGAGATGCCTAACCCTAAGGATAACTTACCTTGGGGCCCTAAACCTAAACGCACATCTGTGATGCCTAACCCTAAGGATAATTTACCTTAGGGCCCTAACCCTAAGACACCCCCAACCCTAAGGATAACTGACCTTAGGGCCTTAACCTCAAATACACCCCTAACCCTAAGGATAATTTACCTTAGGGCCCTGAACCTAAACTACACCTCTGATCCTAACCCTAAGGATAATTTACTTTGGGGTCCAAACTCTAAGCTAGTCTAAACCCTAAGGGCAACTGTACTTGGGGCCTCGAACCCATACACCCCTGATTGTAATCCAACTGGGTTACATCCCTTGGAGGGGGTTAATTATTTATATAATTCATAGTCTGGACATGTTTGATAATGATGGAGGGTTAAATAACTCCCATTATAAATATATTAACGTCCAAAGGGACTTTGAAAGTGTTGGAGGGTTAAATACCCCCATTATAAAAATGTTTAGTGTGTAAAGTGACTTTTACAATGATGGAGGGTCAAATTACCCCCACATGTAAATGTATTAACACTTTATCTAAAATAACATTTAAATATAAATATATCAAAGTCTAAAATGACTTTTAAAATCATTAATGATTAAATAACCATTAAATATAATTATAATAAGGTCTAGAATGACTTTTAAAATTGTGGAGGGTTAAATGACCCCCATATATAAAAACTGCTTTTCACTGTGCTCCCCTCATTTGCCTTAAGCCTCCGCAGAGGAAGGATGTGGGACACACTATATATTGGATGGATCAACTTTACAGGGGTTGTATTCTACTCTCTCACTGTGTCACCCTCATTCTCCTTAAGCCTCTACAGAGGAAGGATGCATGACACAACACTGGATGGATAAACTTTATTGGGGCAATGTCTGTTTCTCTTTCTGTGTCACCTTCATTCTCCTTAAGCCTCTACAGAGGAAGGACGTGGGACACAATGCTGCAGGTATTGGCTTTATTATTCTTTTCATGCTGTGTTAATTAAACAACACAATCAGTTTACTTATGCTAGTGGAAAGGTGCTTGGCACTGGATGGCCTAAAATCCTACTTGGGGAGGACTAACATGCCCCCCAACATTGGATTGTGGAGGATTAAAATGACTACCACATCTAAACCTATGGAGGGTTTAAATAACCCCCATATCTAAAACTTTTCTTCACTGTGTTACCATATGTCTCCCTCAAACCCCTACAGGGGAAGGAGATGGTACACAGCCCTAGCCAATTAGCTTTATTGGGATTGTGTTTGGCGTTAGATGGATGTGGATTGAGTCCGGAGATAGGCCTCACCCTGGAAGTTGCCCGCCGGGAGGTAGGCCCGTGAGCGGTTGTTGGTGCCGCGGGTGATGTCGCCTGATGGTATCGCGGTGTCGACTCTGTAAGTGGCCACCACTAAACCCATGGGGCTTGCCCGCCGGGAAGTAACTGCCTGTGAGAGGCCGTTGTGTCGCGCGGGGGATCTCACCGGTCAGTGTGGCAGTGTCGGCCCCGTAAGTGGCGACCTCTAAACTCGTGGGGCTTGTCCGCTGGGAAGTAACTGCCTGTGAGAGGCCGTTGTGTCGAACGGGGGATCGCAGCACCGGTCAGTGTGGCAGTGTCGGCCCCGTAAGTGGCGACCTCTAAACTCGTGGGGCTTGTCCGCTGGGAAGTAACTGCCTGTGAGAGGCCGTTGTGTCGAACGGGGGATCGCAGCACCGGTCAGTGTGGCAGTGTCGGCCCCGTAAGTGGCGACCTCTAAACTCGTGGGGCTTGTCCGCTGGGAAGTAACTGCCTGTGAGAGGCCGTTGTGTCGAACGGGGGATCGCAGCACCGGTCAGTGTGGCAGTGTCGGCCCCGTAAGTGGCGACCTCTAAACTCGTGGGGCTTGTCCGCTGGGAAGTAACTGCCTGTGAGAGGCCGTTGTGTCGAGCGGGGGATCGCAGCACCGGTCAGTGTGGCAGTGTCGGCCCCGTAAGTGGCGACCTCTAAACTCGTGGGGCTTGTCCGCTGGGAAGTAACTGCCTGTGAGAGGCCGTTGTGTCGAGCGGGGGATCGCAGCACCGGTCAGTGTGGCAGTGTCGGCCCCGTAAGTGGCGACCTCTAAACTCGTGGGGCTTGTCCGCTGGGAAGTAACTGCCTGTGAGCGGCTGTTGGTGCACAGCAGTGTCGGCTCCGTAAGTGGCGACCACTTAACCCATGGGACCTGCCCGCCGAGAAGTAACGGCCTGTGGGAGGCTGCTGACGCTGCGGGTGTTGTCTTCTGCTCGGCGTGGCGGTGTCGGCTCCGTAAGCGGCGACCACTTAACCCATGGGACCTTGCCGCCGAGAAGTAACGGCCTGTGGGAGGCTGCTGACGCTGCGGGTGTTGTCTTCTGTTCGGCGTGGCGGTGTCGGCTCCGTAAGCGGCGACCACTTAACCCATGGGACCTTGCCGCCGAGAAGTAACGGCCTGTGGGAGGCTGCTGACGCTGCGGGTGTTGTCTTCTGTTCGGCGTGGCGGTGTCGGCTCCGTAAGCGGCGACCACTTAACCCATGGGACCTTGCCGCCGAGAAGTAACGGCCTGTGGGAGGCTGCTGACGCTGCGGGTGTTGTCTTCTGTTCGGCGTGGCGGTGTCGGCTCCGTAAGTGGCGACCACTTAACCCATGGGACCTTGCCGCCGAGAAGTAACGGCCTGTGGGAGGCTGCTGACGCTGCGGGTGTTGTCTTCTGTTCGGCGTGGCGGTGTCGGCTCCGTAAGTGGCGACCACTTAACCCATGGGACCTTGCCGCCGAGAAGTAACGGCCTGTGGGAGGCTGCTGACGCTGCGGGTGTTGTCTTCTGTTCGGCGTGGCGGTGTCGGCTCCGTAAGTGGCGACCACTTAACCCATGGGACCTTGCCGCCGAGAAGTAACGGCCTGTGGGAGGCTGCTGACGCTGCGGGTGTTTTCTCCTGTCGGCGCCTCGGTGTCGGCTCCGTAAGTGGCGACCACTTATACCGTGGGGCCTGCCCGCTGGGAGGTCGGCCTGTGAGTTACTGCTGATGCCGCGGGTGTATTCTCCTGTTGGTGCTGCAATGTCGGCTCTGTAAGTGGCCACCATTAATCCCATAAGGGCTTGCTCGCCGGGAGGTAAAGGCCTGTGAGCGATTGTTGACGTCACAGGTGATTGCCAGCCTATAGTGGGCAGATAGCCAGATCTGGGAGAAGGCGGACCGGCGTAGGCTGAGGTTAAAGGCCCACCACGCTGTTGAACCACATTGGAATGCAGATCTGAGGGGGCAACATCCGATTTAGGCGAAACCCCATACACATTATGGACCCCGGGGTACTTTAGCTGCAGGGAAGGGCACAAACCTGTTGGCGTCACAATGTCGGCTCCGTAAGCGGCCACCGTCTCCCATAGAGAGCTACCGGGTGCCAGTGCTCTCCTGGACCTTCCACGACATCATCGCCACCGTCCCCTGAAGGAAATCAGGTAAGAAATGACAATCTTTACTATGGGGATAATTATGCATGTTCAAACCCTGTTTAAAGGGATGATGTGTTGGGGCGTAAGCGGGCTGATGCACCGATGAACCTGATTGATTGGCCAGTGCATTACTGTGTCCCTGGCATGCCAGGGTGCAGGCAGGGGTCTCGACCCCTATTCATAACCCTAACCCTAACCCTAACCCTAACCCTAACCCTATTATGGTGTGCACGGTCATGTTACGGGGGATGGACCCAGATAGGCCCGTGCCAAACTGTCGCCTTGAGCGCAGATGGGGGAAACCCTGGTTAGGGGAAACCCTAACCCTCAAAAACCTAACCCTAACCCTAACCCTAACCCTAACCCCTAACCCTAACCCTAACCCTAACCCTAACCCTTAACCCATTATAATTATTTGTGGCTATTACTGGTGTAGCTTCACAGCATTAAAACTCAAGCTGGTCGCTTTCTGGGTTCAACTTTTAGTAAAAACATCCTTATTTATAAATAATTGGCTTAAAAATATTTTCTAAATGATAAATTATTCTATATAATACAATAAAATAATATAAGGAATTTAATTACAAACTATGAAAACAATTTAAAACAATTTTTATGGCAGAAAAACAATTCCGAGGCCTCTGATTGGCTCTCTTCATAAGATGCGCCTAAGCCCCGCCCCTGGCGGTTATAAGCATAACACTGGGAACAGAGTGACAGTTTGTCATTGGCAACTGCAGGGAGAGGAAGCCTTGCACATTGTAGGCCCGCTTTAGCCCTCTTGTTTGCCATTATAAGTTTAGAATAACACTTTAAAAACAGTCTAAACAGCTTTTATTTGTGTTTCATTTGTCTGAGCTCGGCTTGTGCCTGGAGCAACAATTTTTTCTTTGTCCATAACTTCAGCAAGCCCGCCTGAAGAAGGTCCTAGGTGGACCGAAACGTTGCGCAACGGCTTGCACTATTTGTCTATATAATATATAAAATATATATTAATTTCATTTACTTTGTTTTATTAACAATACTTACCTGGATAAGTCCAGAGGATTTAGTTGATTTACTTACCTGTGTGTGGATCCCACGACGTCCCTGTCCCTGTGGAGGAAAGAAAACAGCAGGATGATAATATTGTTTAACCTTATTTCATGAAACTCCTCACAGTGTTATTTACCTTAGCATTTTACCCCCATCGGCGTCCTTTACCTATTGGGGAGAGAATAAAAGAGCACATTATAGTCACTTGTTGACTTCTTTTTAGTTACACTGCTCTGATTTAAGTTTACCTAATTATTATTTTAATTAGTAATAATCATTACTTACCTGGGGAAGCCCAGAGGAACATACTTACCTTTTTGTTGACCTGTTGAGGAGAGAGAGAGAAAAACATATTACAGTCATTGACTACTGATTTAAGTTTCCCATTTTCATTAGTATAATTTACTTACCTGCTTACCCGAAACTATGCCACTCTTTGACAGTGAGGGATGGACGGTGGTGACACGCCGACATAGGCGTCCTAGACAAAGCCCAGATAGGGCCTTCTTCCATCCGCATGGACAGAATTATTATCCCACGCAGCAAGGAGCAAGGCTCTCCTATGCAGACGTGGTTAGATGTGGTGCAGACATAAGGAGCACCCATACTTACCGTCGTGATCCTCTATGGTCAAATGGACCACAATTTTTTGAACCGCGGGTCCAACTAGGACCCGCTAAACTTACTGCCCGGAGGGCGCTGCCTGACACAAGGCCTAACACTAGGCAATTAGGAGATTGGAGGGATGGGATCATGTACCCGAAAAGAAAAAGAATAATTAGGCATGATAGTAAACCACAGCATCCCCATAACCCAGAATTTATCCGTAGGACTAGATGCATCCTTAAACTTATCAAAATCACTCATCACCGGTTTAATATTGTAGGGGACCCACCCCCTGCTATTAACAAATTGCAAAAATTCTTAGGCGCAGTTATCAAGCCCGCCCTGCCCAACCCTGACACACAAGGCCTTATTAAAGACAATGCCCGGAAGTGGGCTGATGCCACCATGGCACTCCTTGATCAGCATTATCGCAATGCATTAGAGGCCCTTATGCTTGAGATTTGTGATTTCCCTCCCCAGGACTGGGAGGACTGCTTCCATCTAGCTTGTAGATGGGCTAGAAGGGACATGGGTAGGAGGCTCACGCAGTTTACGTGCGATGACGTTCTTGACACATTACAGGATGTATGGCCTACTCCAGATGAGGATCCCATACCTAACGCAGAGGACCCAGTCTCCCGGAATAGCTCACAGCCGTCCTCCCCCATACGAGGGAGAGATGACAGCATGGTGGACACTGGGACTATGGCGCAGGTGGAGAGGAGTCCATGGTCCCAGGTCACAACACCTGACCCTGAAACAGAGAGGCCACAGACATTAATTTGTAGCACTATAGACCTGGCAGGTGAAACATCCCCTGAGTTAGGGGACCCCATGGAGAGCCCCCTGGATACTCTCCTGGGCCTCCTTATTCCCTCCTCAGGGGCCCAATCTCAGGTCCAGGACGTTCCCCCAAAGGTGCAGGTCACCCCTAAAGGCCCACGGAAGGCCGCACATACTTACCTGGATGCTGACCAGGACCCAATCCTGGTTGGAGTTCAAGGGGGCACCGGCCGGACCAACCCTACAAAAGTGCAAAACACCAACCTTAGTCCGTCTCTGGTTACAAGCCTTAGAGAGGCCAGACAGACCAGGCTTAGCAACATTGCTGGTTATATCACGCCACCTACATCGCTAGACAGTGATCATTACAGGGCTCCTGCACAGGCCTGCCAGGCCATCAGGCCTAGTGTCATCACGCCACCTCCGGTGCAGACGGACACTTTGAAGGGCAGGCTCAGACGCCAGACAACTGGGTCTGAGGTCATACCCAATTTGTTAGGCCGAACACGGCTTTCTAAAAGGACAGATGGGAGGAAGTTAGATAGGCCTTAAAGATCAGAGGTCAGATAACATTAATCCCCTGACTTTATTGGGGCCTGGTCGAGTGTATGGCATTAGATGGACAGTGCATTCAGGCGACATGGGGGCCTCTAAACCCTTACCCCACCCCCTTCCTAACCCCAAACTCCTACCCTAACCCCCAACCCACCTCCGGTCCCTAAACTTAACCCCAAACCCCTTCCCTAACCCTAAAACACCAGGCCCTAACCCCTAACCCCTTCCCTAACCCTAAAACTTAAAACCTTAACCCCAAACCCTTTCCCTAACCCTAAAACTCCAAAACCCTATCCCCAATTCTATATCCCTACCACAATTTCCAAATCCTTGCCCCAATCCACACCCCCTACCCCCAAAAATACCCCCATGTCTAACCTTCATTTTCCCCTAACCAGCCCGTGCCTCATGCCAATGGCTCGGCCAGACATCATCTTTGTTGCCCTCCTCCTTGTCCACAAAATATATATCCTTAACCCATTATAATTATTTGTGGCTATTACTGGTGTAGCTTCACAGCATTAAAACTCAAGCTGGTCGCTTTCTGGGTTCAACTTTTAGTAAAAACATCCTTATTTATAAATAATTGGCTTAAAAATATTTTCTAAATGATAAATTATTCTATATAATACAATAAAATAATATAAGGAATTTAATTACAAACTATGAAAACAATTTAAAACAATTTTTATGGCAGAAAAACAATTCCGAGGCCTCTGATTGGCTCTCTTCATAAGATGCGCCTAAGCCCCGCCCCTGGCGGTTATAAGCATAACACTGGGAACAGAGTGACAGTTTGTCATTGGCAACTGCAGGGAGAGGAAGCCTTGCACATTGTAGGCCCGCTTTAGCCCTCTTGTTTGCCATTATAAGTTTAGAATAACACTTTAAAAACAGTCTAAACAGCTTTTATTTGTGTTTCATTTGTCTGAGCTCGGCTTGTGCCTGGAGCAACAATTTTTTCTTTGTCCATAACTTCAGCAAGCCCGCCTGAAGAAGGTCCTAGGTGGACCGAAACGTTGCGCAACGGCTTGCACTATTTGTCTATATAATATATAAAATATATATTAATTTCATTTACTTTGTTTTATTAACAATACTTACCTGGATAAGTCCAGAGGATTTAGTTGATTTACTTACCTGTGTGTGGATCCCACGACGTCCCTGTCCCTGTGGAGGAAAGAAAACAGCAGGATGATAATATTGTTTAACCTTATTTCATGAAACTCCTCACAGTGTTATTTACCTTAGCATTTTACCCCCATCGGCGTCCTTTACCTATTGGGGAGAGAATAAAAGAGCACATTATAGTCACTTGTTGACTTCTTTTTAGTTACACTGCTCTGATTTAAGTTTACCTAATTATTATTTTAATTAGTAATAATCATTACTTACCTGGGGAAGCCCAGAGGAACATACTTACCTTTTTGTTGACCTGTTGAGGAGAGAGAGAGAAAAACATATTACAGTCATTGACTACTGATTTAAGTTTCCCATTTTCATTAGTATAATTTACTTACCTGCTTACCCGAAACTATGCCACTCTTTGACAGTGAGGGATGGACGGTGGTGACACGCCGACATAGGCGTCCTAGACAAAGCCCAGATAGGGCCTTCTTCCATCCGCATGGACAGAATTATTATCCCACGCAGCAAGGAGCAAGGCTCTCCTATGCAGACGTGGTTAGATGTGGTGCAGACATAAGGAGCACCCATACTTACCGTCGTGATCCTCTATGGTCAAATGGACCACAATTTTTTGAACCGCGGGTCCAACTAGGACCCGCTAAACTTACTGCCCGGAGGGCGCTGCCTGACACAAGGCCTAACACTAGGCAATTAGGAGATTGGAGGGATGGGATCATGTACCCGAAAAGAAAAAGAATAATTAGGCATGATAGTAAACCACAGCATCCCCATAACCCAGAATTTATCCGTAGGACTAGATGCATCCTTAAACTTATCAAAATCACTCATCACCGGTTTAATATTGTAGGGGACCCACCCCCTGCTATTAACAAATTGCAAAAATTCTTAGGCGCAGTTATCAAGCCCGCCCTGCCCAACCCTGACACACAAGGCCTTATTAAAGACAATGCCCGGAAGTGGGCTGATGCCACCATGGCACTCCTTGATCAGCATTATCGCAATGCATTAGAGGCCCTTATGCTTGAGATTTGTGATTTCCCTCCCCAGGACTGGGAGGACTGCTTCCATCTAGCTTGTAGATGGGCTAGAAGGGACATGGGTAGGAGGCTCACGCAGTTTACGTGCGATGACGTTCTTGACACATTACAGGATGTATGGCCTACTCCAGATGAGGATCCCATACCTAACGCAGAGGACCCAGTCTCCCGGAATAGCTCACAGCCGTCCTCCCCCATACGAGGGAGAGATGACAGCATGGTGGACACTGGGACTATGGCGCAGGTGGAGAGGAGTCCATGGTCCCAGGTCACAACACCTGACCCTGAAACAGAGAGGCCACAGACATTAATTTGTAGCACTATAGACCTGGCAGGTGAAACATCCCCTGAGTTAGGGGACCCCATGGAGAGCCCCCTGGATACTCTCCTGGGCCTCCTTATTCCCTCCTCAGGGGCCCAATCTCAGGTCCAGGACGTTCCCCCAAAGGTGCAGGTCACCCCTAAAGGCCCACGGAAGGCCGCACATACTTACCTGGATGCTGACCAGGACCCAATCCTGGTTGGAGTTCAAGGGGGCACCGGCCGGACCAACCCTACAAAAGTGCAAAACACCAACCTTAGTCCGTCTCTGGTTACAAGCCTTAGAGAGGCCAGACAGACCAGGCTTAGCAACATTGCTGGTTATATCACGCCACCTACATCGCTAGACAGTGATCATTACAGGGCTCCTGCACAGGCCTGCCAGGCCATCAGGCCTAGTGTCATCACGCCACCTCCGGTGCAGACGGACACTTTGAAGGGCAGGCTCAGACGCCAGACAACTGGGTCTGAGGTCATACCCAATTTGTTAGGCCGAACACGGCTTTCTAAAAGGACAGATGGGAGGAAGTTAGATAGGCCTTAAAGATCAGAGGTCAGATAACATTAATCCCCTGACTTTATTGGGGCCTGGTCGAGTGTATGGCATTAGATGGACAGTGCATTCAGGCGACATGGGGGCCTCTAAACCCTTACCCCACCCCCTTCCTAACCCCAAACTCCTACCCTAACCCCCAACCCACCTCCGGTCCCTAAACTTAACCCCAAACCCCTTCCCTAACCCTAAAACACCAGGCCCTAACCCCTAACCCCTTCCCTAACCCTAAAACTTAAAACCTTAACCCCAAACCCTTTCCCTAACCCTAAAACTCCAAAACCCTATCCCCAATTCTATATCCCTACCACAATTTCCAAATCCTTGCCCCAATCCACACCCCCTACCCCCAAAAATACCCCCATGTCTAACCTTCATTTTCCCCTAACCCTAACCCTAACCCTAACCCTAACCCTAACCCTAACCACCAACCCACCTCCGGTCCCTAAACTTAACCCCAAACCCCTTCCCTAACCCTAAAACACCAGGCCCTAACCCCTAACCCCTTCCCTAACCCTAAAACTTAAAACCTTAACCCCAAACCCTTTCCCTAACCCTAAAACTCCAAAACCCTATCCCCAATTCTATATCCCTACCACAATTTCCAAATCCTTGCCCCAATCCACACCCCCTACCCCCAAAAATACCCCCATGTCTAACCTTCATTTTCCCCTAACCCTAACCCTAACCCTAACCCTAACCCTAACCCTCCTTCACTTACCTGTTGGTGGCGTCACTCCTCCGACGGTCCTCCGGGTTGGCTGCTCGGTCCATGGGACTTACCTGAGTTCTTCCTGCCTTTGCTGCTGTCGTTTCCTGTGGATGAAATTGAAAGGGGATGATTAAATTCAGAGGGCAATATAACTTATTAGTAACCCTATTCTGGTGTGACCACGGTCATGTTACGGGGGATGGACCCAGATAGGCCAGTGCCTAACTGTTGCCTAGTGCACAGATGGGGGAAACCCTAGTTAGGGGAAACCCTAACCTCATAAACCTAACCCTAACCCTAACCCTAACCCTAACCACTAACCCTAACCCTAACCCTAACCCCTAACCCTAACCCTAACCCTAACCCTAACCCCTAACCCTAACCCTAACCCTAACCCTAATTTTTTGCCGGTTCCCTGATGAAGGTGTGGCAACCTGAAACACGTGTAGGAGCCTGATCTTGAGCCTTATTGTTGGACAGATCACGGCCAACCAAAATTTAGTTAAAGTAATATGGCCTAAACCACCCCTAGGCCCTAAACTTAACCTTTGACCCTAAGGCCATTCCTGCCTAGGGCCCAATTATGCCCCTGACCTAACCCTAAGGCCTATTTCGGCCTAGGTCATAACCCTAATTTGGAGTGTCATTGTACCCCCTATAAAAGGAAGTCCGCCTGCTGCAACCCCTTTCATTTCCCTCTGATCCTTGAGGAGAAAGGATGTGTTTTGTGGCATGGGAGTAATTGGATGGATCGGGACTGTGCTGATGGAGGATGGATTTGGATTGACCTCTGGGGGGGGATTGCGGTGCCGAGTGGTGCCTCCGGGGGGCCCGAGGAGTTCGCGGCCATACCACAGGAAGTACGCTAGGGGGAGCCACGTAAGTCCCTGAAAAGGAGAGGGCAGTTAAAGGCAATTATGTACCCTGATATAAGGTCATTTGGACATAAGTGAACCTGATGTATGGTCACTGGATACGGCAATACTTACCTGTTGGTGGCGTCGCTGCTCCAAAGGTCCCTCCGGGGCTGCTGCTTGGTGCGGTGATACTTACCTGGAGTCGTCTTGTCCTCGCTGTCGCCATTCCCTGAAAACAAATTTGGAGAGGGGATGTTTAAATTTCAGAGGGCAATTATGGATTACCCCGATTTGTGGGAAGGCTGGGGTCATGGACTGGGGGGATCGACCCAGATAGGCCCGCGCCTAACTGTTGCCTTCGTGCACAGACTTTGGGGCTTGCCCCATACCCTCAAACCTACCCTGCCAGTGCCATCTGGGTCATTGCACTTAATCCTCTCAGCGCCTGTACCGCCAGCCTCGAGGCCTATCTTGGCCAAATAATTTTTTGCCGGTTCCCTGATGAAGGTGTGGCAACCTGAAACACGTGTAGGAGCCTGATCTTGAGCCTTATTGTTGGACAGATCACGGCCAACCAAAATTTAGTTAAAGTAATATGGCCTAAACCACCCCTAGGCCCTAAACTTAACCTTTGACCCTAAGGCCATTCCTGCCTAGGGCCCAATTATGCCCCTGACCTAACCCTAAGGCCTATTTCGGCCTAGGTCATAACCCTAATTTGGAGTGTCATTGTACCCCCTATAAAAGGAAGTCCGCCTGCTGCAACCCCTTTCATTTCCCTCTGATCCTTGAGGAGAAAGGATGTGTTTTGTGGCATGGGAGTAATTGGATGGATCGGGACTGTGCTGATGGAGGATGGATTTGGATTGACCTCTGGGGGGGGATTGCGGTGCCGAGTGGTGCCTCCGGGGGGCCCGAGGAGTTCGCGGCCATACCACAGGAAGTACGCTAGGGGGAGCCACGTAAGTCCCTGAAAAGGAGAGGGCAGTTAAAGGCAATTATGTACCCTGATATAAGGTCATTTGGACATAAGTGAACCTGATGTATGGTCACTGGATACGGCAATACTTACCTGTTGGTGGCGTCGCTGCTCCAAAGGTCCCTCCGGGGCTGCTGCTTGGTGCGGTGATACTTACCTGGAGTCGTCTTGTCCTCGCTGTCGCCATTCCCTGAAAACAAATTTGGAGAGGGGATGTTTAAATTTCAGAGGGCAATTATGGATTACCCCGATTTGTGGGAAGGCTGGGGTCATGGACTGGGGGGATCGACCCAGATAGGCCCGCGCCTAACTGTTGCCTTCGTGCACAGACTTTGGGGCTTGCCCCATACCCTCAAACCTACCCTGCCAGTGCCATCTGGGTCATTGCACTTAATCCTCTCAGCGCCTGTACCGCCAGCCTCGAGGCCTATCTTGGCCAAATAATTTTTTGCCGGTTCCCTGATGAAGGTGTGGCAACCTGAAACACGTGTAGGAGCCTGATCTTGAGCCTTATTGTTGGACAGATCACGGCCAACCAAAATTTAGTTAAAGTAATATGGCCTAAACCACCCCTAGGCCCTAAACTTAACCTTTGACCCTAAGGCCATTCCTGCCTAGGGCCCAATTATGCCCCTGACCTAACCCTAAGGCCTATTTCGGCCTAGGTCATAACCCTAATTTGGAGTGTCATTGTACCCCCTATAAAAGGAAGTCCGCCTGCTGCAACCCCTTTCATTTCCCTCTGATCCTTGAGGAGAAAGGATGTGTTTTGTGGCATGGGAGTAATTGGATGGATCGGGACTGTGCTGATGGAGGATGGATTTGGATTGACCTCTGGGGGGGGATTGCGGTGCCGAGTGGTGCCTCCGGGGGGCCCGAGGAGTTCGCGGCCATACCACAGGAAGTACGCTAGGGGGAGCCACGTAAGTCCCTGAAAAGGAGAGGGCAGTTAAAGGCAATTATGTACCCTGATATAAGGTCATTTGGACATAAGTGAACCTGATGTATGGTCACTGGATACGGCAATACTTACCTGTTGGTGGCGTCGCTGCTCCAAAGGTCCCTCCGGGGCTGCTGCTTGGTGCGGTGATACTTACCTGGAGTCGTCTTGTCCTCGCTGTCGCCATTCCCTGAAAACAAATTTGGAGAGGGGATGTTTAAATTTCAGAGGGCAATTATGGATTACCCCGATTTGTGGGAAGGCTGGGGTCATGGACTGGGGGGATCGACCCAGATAGGCCCGCGCCTAACTGTTGCCTTCGTGCACAGACTTTGGGGCTTGCCCCATACCCTCAAACCTACCCTGCCAGTGCCATCTGGGTCATTGCACTTAATCCTCTCAGCGCCTGTACCGCCAGCCTCGAGGCCTATCTTGGCCAAATAATTTTTTGCCGGTTCCCTGATGAAGGTGTGGCAACCTGAAACACGTGTAGGAGCCTGATCTTGAGCCTTATTGTTGGACAGATCACGGCCAACCAAAATTTAGTTAAAGTAATATGGCCTAAACCACCCCTAGGCCCTAAACTTAACCTTTGACCCTAAGGCCATTCCTGCCTAGGGCCCAATTATGCCCCTGACCTAACCCTAAGGCCTATTTCGGCCTAGGTCATAACCCTAATTTGGAGTGTCATTGTACCCCCTATAAAAGGAAGTCCGCCTGCTGCAACCCCTTTCATTTCCCTCTGATCCTTGAGGAGAAAGGATGTGTTTTGTGGCATGGGAGTAATTGGATGGATCGGGACTGTGCTGATGGAGGATGGATTTGGATTGACCTCTGGGGGGGGATTGCGGTGCCGAGTGGTGCCTCCGGGGGGCCCGAGGAGTTCGCGGCCATACCACAGGAAGTACGCTAGGGGGAGCCACGTAAGTCCCTGAAAAGGAGAGGGCAGTTAAAGGCAATTATGTACCCTGATATAAGGTCATTTGGACATAAGTGAACCTGATGTATGGTCACTGGATACGGCAATACTTACCTGTTGGTGGCGTCGCTGCTCCAAAGGTCCCTCCGGGGCTGCTGCTTGGTGCGGTGATACTTACCTGGAGTCGTCTTGTCCTCGCTGTCGCCATTCCCTGAAAACAAATTTGGAGAGGGGATGTTTAAATTTCAGAGGGCAATTATGGATTACCCCGATTTGTGGGAAGGCTGGGGTCATGGACTGGGGGGATCGACCCAGATAGGCCCGCGCCTAACTGTTGCCTTCGTGCACAGACTTTGGGGCTTGCCCCATACCCTCAAACCTACCCTGCCAGTGCCATCTGGGTCATTGCACTTAATCCTCTCAGCGCCTGTACCGCCAGCCTCGAGGCCTATCTTGGCCAAATAATTTTTTGCCGGTTCCCTGATGAAGGTGTGGCAACCTGAAACACGTGTAGGAGCCTGATCTTGAGCCTTATTGTTGGACAGATCACGGCCAACCAAAATTTAGTTAAAGTAATATGGCCTAAACCACCCCTAGGCCCTAAACTTAACCTTTGACCCTAAGGCCATTCCTGCCTAGGGCCCAATTATGCCCCTGACCTAACCCTAAGGCCTATTTCGGCCTAGGTCATAACCCTAATTTGGAGTGTCATTGTACCCCCTATAAAAGGAAGTCCGCCTGCTGCAACCCCTTTCATTTCCCTCTGATCCTTGAGGAGAAAGGATGTGTTTTGTGGCATGGGAGTAATTGGATGGATCGGGACTGTGCTGATGGAGGATGGATTTGGATTGACCTCTGGGGGGGGATTGCGGTGCCGAGTGGTGCCTCCGGGGGGCCCGAGGAGTTCGCGGCCATACCACAGGAAGTACGCTAGGGGGAGCCACGTAAGTCCCTGAAAAGGAGAGGGCAGTTAAAGGCAATTATGTACCCTGATATAAGGTCATTTGGACATAAGTGAACCTGATGTATGGTCACTGGATACGGCAATACTTACCTGTTGGTGGCGTCGCTGCTCCAAAGGTCCCTCCGGGGCTGCTGCTTGGTGCGGTGATACTTACCTGGAGTCGTCTTGTCCTCGCTGTCGCCATTCCCTGAAAACAAATTTGGAGAGGGGATGTTTAAATTTCAGAGGGCAATTATGGATTACCCCGATTTGTGGGAAGGCTGGGGTCATGGACTGGGGGGATCGACCCAGATAGGCCCGCGCCTAACTGTTGCCTTCGTGCACAGACTTTGGGGCTTGCCCCATACCCTCAAACCTAACCCTAACCCTAACCCTAACCCTAACCCTAACCCTAACCCCTTAACCTAAAGGGACCCCCTAACCCTAAGGCCTAATCCCAAGGCACTCCCTAACCCTAAGGGACCACCTGACCCTAAGGCCTAACCCTAAGGGACCCCCTAACCCTAAGGGACCCCCTAACCCTAAGGGACCCCCTAACCCTAAAGCCTAATCCCAAGGGACCCCCTAACCCTAAGGCCTAACCTTAAGGGATCCTTTAATCCGAAGATTTAACTTTAAGGGACCCTTTAACCCTAATTCCTACAAGACCTGATAACCCTAGGGATTCCTCTTCTACTACTTCCTCCTGTCCTAACCCTAAGGGACCCCTGTTATCCTACAGATTCCCCTTTACCCCCCCTCCCCCTAACCCTAAGGGACCCCTTAAAAACCTGAAACCCTAATCTAAAGGGATCCTTTAACCCTAGAGCATGGTTTAAATAATACATATCCATACATCGAATTCCTTTTGAGACATTTGGAGTTCCTCACTCCTGGATTTAGGATGTGTTCACCTTTAGGACCTGCACTTTTATTACTTATGAACTGTGACTACCTTTTATTTTATTGAATTTTATGTTTGGCTTATGCCATCTTATGAGATATTTTATACATTTATTTTATTATATTTTAAACATTAACTAGGTATTTATTGTAAAGCCTACTTATGACTCTTTTTAAAGTTTTCTTTTGCATAATGTTATCCAGGAATCTGCCTTACTTACCTACAAGAATTACTACATACTTACCAGATGGGCCTCTGCTACTGCCGTTTACCACTAATGGCATCTGCTACTAAGTGTACCTGTAAACTATACGATACAAATTAGGACTGGGGAAAGAAAAACACCGCCTCTTGTTAAAATATAAAAATAAAAAACTATACTTACCTAGGAGAAGATCCCTGATGGACTCCTCCAATACCGTCTGGGGATGTCGCCGTTACCGTCGTTTCCGTCGGGGATCCCGGGGAGGGACAAAGGAGATAGACCAGGAAGGAAAAGAATTATATGGGGGGGAGGGGAACGGGAGGGCAACACCACTGGGATGCTTTGTCCCCACTACTTACCCTTTTTAATTTCTTTTGTTTCCTTTTTTTATTTTTCTTTGTATTTTTTCCAAAAAAGGCTTTTTATCTTTTATTCACAGTTTTCAGTGTTCACAAAATATTTTTGGGCTTACAAATCCCAAATACAATATCATCTTTCTAAACGTAGCCACCCGTAAGACATAATACGGGGGCCAAACCACTAGGGGGCGCCGCTTCCGCCGTTGGGGACCTTTCGCCGTCTTCGCCTGGGGATATGGGCATCTCCGCCAGGGGGACCTGTAAAAATGAAAAAGGGAAAAAGTTAATAAAGGTTGAATGTAGCCAGTGCACCCAGAACATCCATGATGGTATTTCAAGATGAGATATACCCTAACCCTAACCCTAACCCTAACCCTAACCCTACCCCGGCAGGGTTGTTGTTGAGACCTAACCCGGTGTCCAACTTCCAGTCCCTGATCCATCTCCACTCCGGATCCGCAACTTTAAATAGTCTAAAATATTTAAGTGGGAGATTAATCAGGTATCCAACTTCCGGCCCCTAATTTACTCGTTTACTCGTAGTTACATTGCCTAAACCTAAGACTTTGAGGGTCAATGCCTAACCCCTAAAAAATGAGATTTTGCCTAATCCTAAACTATAACCTCGGCAGTAATGCCTAAACCTAAAAAACTGAGGACATTGCCTAAACCTAAATTTAACACCTTAATTTGGCTCTTTTTAACCTGATCCTGATACCTCATTCTAACCCTAACCTCTTAGGAACCCTAACCATAGCCGTAACCGTTACACCTTAGAAACCCTAACCATAACCCTTACACCTTAGAAACCATAACCCTAACCTTTACACCTTAGAAACCCATACTGTAACCATTACACCTTAGCCATAACAACTAATTCCTGTCTGGAATCCCAACTGCAATCCTGAACCCTTAAACTATCGCCTATCTGGAACCCTAGCCTGGATCCCTTGGCCTAGTTCCTATCTGGAACCCATTTTCTTTTTGGAGCCTCTATTCCTTGTCTGGAACCCTATATCTTGAAGCCCTGCATTCTCTAATCTTAACCCTGGAGGGTTGTCAGGGTTTTCCTTCAACAGGGCGTAGTCTTCCCTGGCCGAGACTCCGATTGGTGGGTCAATCTTGAATCAACCAATAATGGATTCTACTGTAGCCATGGTATGGCCAGTATTAATTTCACAAAGGAGGCCCCAAGAGGCCCCATGGGAGACGAGGTCTCACCGGCGGATCCGAAAATCCATGACCCGGCCTTCATCTCGGCCGGAACCCCATGAATTTCACGAGTGTTTTCACTCGCGGTTTCAATTTTGTTCTTTTTACCCATAATGCACCTGAATGCATAATTATTTTAACCACGCCCATCAAGGATTTTTACCCATAATGCACCATTATGCATAATTATTTTAGCCACGCCCATCCAGGATTTTGACCCATAATGCACTTGGTCGATGGAAACTTTCTTTACACGTGAATATCTCGCCTTCCGTAAGTCCGATCGAGATAGAAAGCATACCACCGGACTCGTCTCGACCTCCTCTATCTACTTACACGGTAAGTCTTTATTATTCTTCTTTATTATTTATTTTTTTCCCCACCACGAGCGAAAAGCCGGGTTCCCATTATAGAGTACCCACTTGGCCCTGGACCTTCTTGCACACACCCCATCGTCACGAATCGTCGTTTAGACCTTCGAGACTTCCAGATCCTCATCAGGACCTTGAGCACAATCTCCAAGGCCTTTTTGAAGGCTATTTCCTTGGACCCTCCAGGAGACTCTCATCCTACTAGAACCATCAGGAAGATTCTTCTTGGACTCTGGTCGGGCCGGGAGTCTGCTCCACATCCAGTTCCCTGGGTGTCTGCTTGTTCTCCTTTTCTTGCGGACTTGACCAGGCCTCTTCATAGGAGACTCACTTTCTCAACCTTGTCTGGGCAGATTGTGGTAACCTTACGGTGTCAACAAGCAATCTGTTAACCTGAACAAGGGGTAAGTATACGGCCCTCCCAGGTCCACTTGGACAGCACGTGGGATGTGGTGGTCTATGGCGTCAAAGACCTTAAACGTGGCCAAGTCTTCTATGGGGGTTAGCCCCACTCATACAACAGCACATTTTTGCACCACATTCCTTTGATTCTGCCTTCCATAATGTTAGCTTAACTTTAAATCGCTAAACACTTACCTTCACAAACTTACCTTTTAGATGTAACCATTTTAGCCAAAATACTTACCGTTAAATCCCGAAACCAATAATTTTAAACAAAACTTAAAGCTTGGCACAGACCAAAATAAATTCTCTTAAAAGATCTAATTAACCACCTTTAGCTGTTAATGCCAAGCTTAGCATAACCCTAACCCTAAATTGGCTATGGGACACGCCCCGGGACTTGATCACCCCGGGGTCCTGCCTTCGAGTGAGGGTGTCTGGTGGTAAATGGTGAAACACCCGATGATCTCGAGGTACACCACTGATGAGGTGTCCCACAATTCTTTTAAAACCGTAAACCTTTTCAATCTAAACTTCAATCTAAACTTCAATCTAAACTTCAATCTACTTACCCTTCTTATGACCTAAAACCTAACTTTTAATTAGCCTCAACCTTAGTCATTGTCTAACCTTAACCACTCAGGGTTATTGCCTAAACCTAAAACTAAATCAGTTCTTTTGACTACCTAATATTCCAGGTAACTAAATTAGCCTTAACCTTTGTCTCTTTCTAAACCTAACCAATCAGGATATATGCCTAAACTTAACCTTTAAATCAGGACTAACACTTCAAACCTTAACCTAATACTCTAAAAACTTTTACGTCATTTAGACAACATGGTGACTCATGAAGTATGCAATGAACGTGATCAACTGGACCCTGGGAACAGAGTGACAAGCGCCGGCCCGTGCATTGCCTTTGGCTCTCTATACCAAACTGCTCTAGTCGTCAGACAGAGTGGGGAGAGTCATCGAGATAGAACTCCTTACACCTAACCCGCCAGTGCCTTCGGACAACCTTTCCCATGGGAAGCCTTAATGATCACGATCTGGTCTGTTGGAACGGTGGGTGGGAGGTAGGCTTAGGTTGCGGTTGAGACAGATTCCCTGTGTCCTGCTCCTCTGCCGAAATCCATCTAACTGGTTCGACGGATCTTCTTTGCAGACTTCTGATCACCAATAAAATATAATTTATTAGAATCCATGGTCAGGATTTCCCATGCCCCTTTCTGCTCTGATGAGGAGTTTGAGAGGAGCAATGGGAGCGGAGCACGCCTAACCCGGCGGGGTTGTTGTTGAGACCTAACCCGGTGTCCAACTTCCAAGTCTCTGATCCATTCCTAACCTGGTTCTATGAATAATAATAACTAGATCAATTTGCTTACCTTAAGTATCCATTACTACCTTTAATCTATATACCACAATAAATAAATCATTTTACTTACCTTAAACAGCCAAAAATGGGATTTCCCACGTCCCTCTCTGATCTATTTAGGAGCTAGAGGGGTGTGATGGGAACAGGGCTTGCCTACCCCGGCAGGGTTGTTGTTGAGACCTAACCCGGTGTCCAACTTCCAGTCCCTGATCCATCTCCACTCCGAATCCGCAACTTTAAATAGTCTAAAATATTCAAATAGGAGATTAGCAGTTAGAGGGGTGTGATGGGAACAGGGCTTGCCTACCCCGGCAGGGTTGTTGTTGAGACCTAACCCGGTGTCCAACTTCCAGTCCCTGATCCATCTCCACTCCGGATCCGCAACTTTAAATAGTCTAAAATATTCAAATAGGAGATTAGGAGTTAGAGGGGTGTGATGGGAACAGGGCTTGCCTACCCCGGCAGGGTTGTTGTTGAGACCTAACCCGGTGTCCAACTTCCAGTCCCTGATCCATCTCCACTCCGGATCCGCAACTTTAAATAGTCTAAAATATTCAAATAGGAGATTAGGAGTTAGAGGGGTGTGATGGGAACAGGGCTTGCCTACCCCGGCAGGGTTGTTGTTGAGACCTAACCCGGTGTCCAACTTCCAGTCCCTGATCCATCTCCACTCCGGATCCGCAACTTTAAATAGTCTAAAATATTCGAATAGGAGATTAGGAGTTAGAGGGGTGTGATGGGAACAGGGCTTGCCTACCCCGGCAGGGTTGTTGTTGAGACCTAACCCGGTGTCCAACTTCCAGCCCCTGATCCACCTCCACTCCGGATCCGCAACTTAAAATAGTCTAAAATATTCAAGTAGGAGATTAGGAGTTAGAGGAGTGTGATGGGAACAGGGCTTGCCTACCCCGGCAGGATGTCGTTGAGACCTAACCCGGTGTCCGACTTCCAGCCCCTGGTCCATCTCCACTCTGGATCAGTAACTTTAAATAGTCTAAAATAGTTAAGTAGGAGATTAGGAGTTAGAGAGGTGTGATGTGAGCAGGGCTTGCCTACCCCGGCAGGATTTCGTTGAGACCTAACCCGGTGTCCGACTTCCAGTCCCTGGTCCATCTCCACTCTGGATCCGTAACTTTAAATAGTCTAAAATAGTTAAGTAGGAGATTAGGAGCTAGAGGGGTGTGATGTGAGCAGGGCTTGCCTACCCCGGCAGGATTTCGTTGAGACCTAACCCGGTGTCCGACTTCCAGTCCCTGGTCCATCTCCACTCTGGATCTGTAACTTTAAATAGTCTAAAATATTTAAGTAGGAGATTAGGAGCTAGAGAGGTGTGATGTGAGCAGGGCTTGCCTACCCCGGCAGGATTTCGTTGAGACCTAACCCGGTGTCCGACTTCCAGCCCCTGGTCCATCTCCACTCTGGATCCGTAACTTTAAATAGTCTAAAATATTTAAGTAGGAGATTAGCAGTTAGAGGGGTGTGATGGGAACAGGGTTTGCCTACCCCGGCAGGGTTGTTGTTGAGACCTAACCCGGTGTCCAACTTCCAGTCCCTGATCCATCTCCACTCCGGATCCGCAACTTTAAATAGTCTAAAATATTTAAGTGGGAGATTAATCAGGTATCCAACTTCCGGCCCCTAATTTACTCGTTTACTCGTAGTTACATTGCCTAAACCTAAGACTTTGAGGGTCAATGCCTAACCCCTAAAAAATGAGAGATTTTGCCTAATCCTAAACTATAACCTCGGCAGTAATGCCTAAACCTAAAAAACTGAGGACATTGCCTAAACCTAAATTTAACACCTTAATTTGGCTCTTTTTAACCTGATCCTGATACCTCATTCTAACCCTAACCTCTTAGGAACCCTAACCATAGCCGTAACCGTTACACCTTAGAAACCCTAACCATAACCCTTACACCTTAGAAACCATAACCCTAACCTTTACACCTTAGAAACCCATACTGTAACCATTACACCTTAGCCATAACAACTAATTCCTGTCTGGAATCCCAACTGCAATCCTGAACCCTTAAACTATCGCCTATCTGGAACCCTAGCCTGGATCCCTTGGCCTAGTTCCTATCTGGAACCCATTTTCTTTTTGGAGCCTCTATTCCTTGTCTGGAACCCTATATCTTGAAGCCCTGCATTCTCTAATCTTAACCCTGGAGGGTTGTCAGGGTTTTCCTTCAACAGGGCGTAGTCTTCCCTGGCCGAGACTCCGATTGGTGGGTCAATCTTGAATCAACCAATAATGGATTCTACTGTAGCCATGGTATGGCCAGTATTAATTTCACAAAGGAGGCCCCAAGAGGCCCCATGGGAGACGAGGTCTCACCGGCGGATCCGAAAATCCATGACCCGGCCTTCATCTCGGCCGGAACCCCATGAATTTCACGAGTGTTTTCACTCGCGGTTTCAATTTTGTTCTTTTTACCCATAATGCACCTGAATGCATAATTATTTTAACCACGCCCATCAAGGATTTTTACCCATAATGCACCATTATGCATAATTATTTTAGCCACGCCCATCCAGGATTTTGACCCATAATGCACTTGGTCGATGGAAACTTTCTTTACACGTGAATATCTCGCCTTCCGTAAGTCCGATCGAGATAGAAAGCATACCACCGGACTCGTCTCGACCTCCTCTATCTACTTACACGGTAAGTCTTTATTATTCTTCTTTATTATTTATTTTTTTCCCCACCACGAGCGAAAAGCCGGGTTCCCATTATAGAGTACCCACTTGGCCCTGGACCTTCTTGCACACACCCCATCGTCACGAATCGTCGTTTAGACCTTCGAGACTTCCAGATCCTCATCAGGACCTTGAGCACAATCTCCAAGGCCTTTTTGAAGGCTATTTCCTTGGACCCTCCAGGAGACTCTCATCCTACTAGAACCATCAGGAAGATTCTTCTTGGACTCTGGTCGGGCCGGGAGTCTGCTCCACATCCAGTTCCCTGGGTGTCTGCTTGTTCTCCTTTTCTTGCGGACTTGACCAGGCCTCTTCATAGGAGACTCACTTTCTCAACCTTGTCTGGGCAGATTGTGGTAACCTTACGGTGTCAACAAGCAATCTGTTAACCTGAACAAGGGGTAAGTATACGGCCCTCCCAGGTCCACTTGGACAGCACGTGGGATGTGGTGGTCTATGGCGTCAAAGACCTTAAACGTGGCCAAGTCTTCTATGGGGGTTAGCCCCACTCATACAACAGCACATTTTTGCACCACATTCCTTTGATTCTGCCTTCCATAATGTTAGCTTAACTTTAAATCGCTAAACACTTACCTTCACAAACTTACCTTTTAGATGTAACCATTTTAGCCAAAATACTTACCGTTAAATCCCGAAACCAATAATTTTAAACAAAACTTAAAGCTTGGCACAGACCAAAATAAATTCTCTTAAAAGATCTAATTAACCACCTTTAGCTGTTAATGCCAAGCTTAGCATAACCCTAACCCTAAATTGGCTATGGGACACGCCCCGGGACTTGATCACCCCGGGGTCCTGCCTTCGAGTGAGGGTGTCTGGTGGTAAATGGTGAAACACCCGATGATCTCGAGGTACACCACTGATGAGGTGTCCCACAATTCTTTTAAAACCGTAAACCTTTTCAATCTAAACTTCAATCTAAACTTCAATCTAAACTTCAATCTACTTACCCTTCTTATGACCTAAAACCTAACTTTTAATTAGCCTCAACCTTAGTCATTGTCTAACCTTAACCACTCAGGGTTATTGCCTAAACCTAAAACTAAATCAGTTCTTTTGACTACCTAATATTCCAGGTAACTAAATTAGCCTTAACCTTTGTCTCTTTCTAAACCTAACCAATCAGGATATATGCCTAAACTTAACCTTTAAATCAGGACTAACACTTCAAACCTTAACCTAATACTCTAAAAACTTTTACGTCATTTAGACAACATGGTGACTCATGAAGTATGCAATGAACGTGATCAACTGGACCCTGGGAACAGAGTGACAAGCGCCGGCCCGTGCATTGCCTTTGGCTCTCTATACCAAACTGCTCTAGTCGTCAGACAGAGTGGGGAGAGTCATCGAGATAGAACTCCTTACACCTAACCCGCCAGTGCCTTCGGACAACCTTTCCCATGGGAAGCCTTAATGATCACGATCTGGTCTGTTGGAACGGTGGGTGGGAGGTAGGCTTAGGTTGCGGTTGAGACAGATTCCCTGTGTCCTGCTCCTCTGCCGAAATCCATCTAACTGGTTCGACGGATCTTCTTTGCAGACTTCTGATCACCAATAAAATATAATTTATTAGAATCCATGGTCAGGATTTCCCATGCCCCTTTCTGCTCTGATGAGGAGTTTGAGAGGAGCAATGGGAGCGGAGCACGCCTAACCCGGCGGGGTTGTTGTTGAGACCTAACCCGGTGTCCAACTTCCAAGTCTCTGATCCATTCCTAACCTGGTTCTATGAATAATAATAACTAGATCAATTTGCTTACCTTAAGTATCCATTACTACCTTTAATCTATATACCACAATAAATAAATCATTTTACTTACCTTAAACAGCCAAAAATGGGATTTCCCACGTCCCTCTCTGATCTATTTAGGAGCTAGAGGGGTGTGATGGGAACAGGGCTTGCCTACCCCGGCAGGGTTGTTGTTGAGACCTAACCCGGTGTCCAACTTCCAGTCCCTGATCCATCTCCACTCCGAATCCGCAACTTTAAATAGTCTAAAATATTCAAATAGGAGATTAGCAGTTAGAGGGGTGTGATGGGAACAGGGCTTGCCTACCCCGGCAGGGTTGTTGTTGAGACCTAACCCGGTGTCCAACTTCCAGTCCCTGATCCATCTCCACTCCGGATCCGCAACTTTAAATAGTCTAAAATATTCAAATAGGAGATTAGGAGTTAGAGGGGTGTGATGGGAACAGGGCTTGCCTACCCCGGCAGGGTTGTTGTTGAGACCTAACCCGGTGTCCAACTTCCAGCCCCTGATCCACCTCCACTCCGGATCCGCAACTTAAAATAGTCTAAAATATTCAAGTAGGAGATTAGGAGTTAGAGGAGTGTGATGGGAACAGGGCTTGCCTACCCCGGCAGGATGTCGTTGAGACCTAACCCGGTGTCCGACTTCCAGCCCCTGGTCCATCTCCACTCTGGATCAGTAACTTTAAATAGTCTAAAATAGTTAAGTAGGAGATTAGGAGTTAGAGAGGTGTGATGTGAGCAGGGCTTGCCTACCCCGGCAGGATTTCGTTGAGACCTAACCCGGTGTCCGACTTCCAGTCCCTGGTCCATCTCCACTCTGGATCCGTAACTTTAAATAGTCTAAAATAGTTAAGTAGGAGATTAGGAGCTAGAGGGGTGTGATGTGAGCAGGGCTTGCCTACCCCGGCAGGATTTCGTTGAGACCTAACCCGGTGTCCGACTTCCAGTCCCTGGTCCATCTCCACTCTGGATCTGTAACTTTAAATAGTCTAAAATATTTAAGTAGGAGATTAGGAGCTAGAGAGGTGTGATGTGAGCAGGGCTTGCCTACCCCGGCAGGATTTCGTTGAGACCTAACCCGGTGTCCGACTTCCAGCCCCTGGTCCATCTCCACTCTGGATCCGTAACTTTAAATAGTCTAAAATATTTAAGTAGGAGATTAGCAGTTAGAGGGGTGTGATGGGAACAGGGTTTGCCTACCCCGGCAGGGTTGTTGTTGAGACCTAACCCGGTGTCCAACTTCCAGTCCCTGATCCATCTCCACTCCGGATCCGCAACTTTAAATAGTCTAAAATATTTAAGTGGGAGATTAATCAGGTATCCAACTTCCGGCCCCTAATTTACTCGTTTACTCGTAGTAACATTGCCTAAACCTAAGACTTTGAGGGTCAATGCCTAACCCCTAAAAAATGAGAGATTTTGCCTAATCCTAAACTATAACCTCGGCAGTAATGCCTAAACCTAAAAAACTGAGGACATTGCCTAAACCTAAATTTAACACCTTAATTTGGCTCTTTTTAACCTGATCCTGATACCTCATTCTAACCCTAACCTCTTAGGAACCCTAACCATAGCCGTAACCGTTACACCTTAGAAACCCTAACCATAACCCTTACACCTTAGAAACCATAACCCTAACCTTTACACCTTAGAAACCCATACTGTAACCATTACACCTTAGCCATAACAACTAATTCCTGTCTGGAATCCCAACTGCAATCCTGAACCCTTAAACTATCGCCTATCTGGAACCCTAGCCTGGATCCCTTGGCCTAGTTCCTATCTGGAACCCATTTTCTTTTTGGAGCCTCTATTCCTTGTCTGGAACCCTATATCTTGAAGCCCTGCATTCTCTAATCTTAACCCTGGAGGGTTGTCAGGGTTTTCCTTCAACAGGGCGTAGTCTTCCCTGGCCGAGACTCCGATTGGTGGGTCAATCTTGAATCAACCAATAATGGATTCTACTGTAGCCATGGTATGGCCAGTATTAATTTCACAAAGGAGGCCCCAAGAGGCCCCATGGGAGACGAGGTCTCACCGGCGGATCCGAAAATCCATGACCCGGCCTTCATCTCGGCCGGAACCCCATGAATTTCACGAGTGTTTTCACTCGCGGTTTCAATTTTGTTCTTTTTACCCATAATGCACCTGAATGCATAATTATTTTAACCACGCCCATCAAGGATTTTTACCCATAATGCACCATTATGCATAATTATTTTAGCCACGCCCATCCAGGATTTTGACCCATAATGCACTTGGTCGATGGAAACTTTCTTTACACGTGAATATCTCGCCTTCCGTAAGTCCGATCGAGATAGAAAGCATACCACCGGACTCGTCTCGACCTCCTCTATCTACTTACACGGTAAGTCTTTATTATTCTTCTTTATTATTTATTTTTTTCCCCACCACGAGCGAAAAGCCGGGTTCCCATTATAGAGTACCCACTTGGCCCTGGACCTTCTTGCACACACCCCATCGTCACGAATCGTCGTTTAGACCTTCGAGACTTCCAGATCCTCATCAGGACCTTGAGCACAATCTCCAAGGCCTTTTTGAAGGCTATTTCCTTGGACCCTCCAGGAGACTCTCATCCTACTAGAACCATCAGGAAGATTCTTCTTGGACTCTGGTCGGGCCGGGAGTCTGCTCCACATCCAGTTCCCTGGGTGTCTGCTTGTTCTCCTTTTCTTGCGGACTTGACCAGGCCTCTTCATAGGAGACTCACTTTCTCAACCTTGTCTGGGCAGATTGTGGTAACCTTACGGTGTCAACAAGCAATCTGTTAACCTGAACAAGGGGTAAGTATACGGCCCTCCCAGGTCCACTTGGACAGCACGTGGGATGTGGTGGTCTATGGCGTCAAAGACCTTAAACGTGGCCAAGTCTTCTATGGGGGTTAGCCCCACTCATACAACAGCACATTTTTGCACCACATTCCTTTGATTCTGCCTTCCATAATGTTAGCTTAACTTTAAATCGCTAAACACTTACCTTCACAAACTTACCTTTTAGATGTAACCATTTTAGCCAAAATACTTACCGTTAAATCCCGAAACCAATAATTTTAAACAAAACTTAAAGCTTGGCACAGACCAAAATAAATTCTCTTAAAAGATCTAATTAACCACCTTTAGCTGTTAATGCCAAGCTTAGCATAACCCTAACCCTAAATTGGCTATGGGACACGCCCCGGGACTTGATCACCCCGGGGTCCTGCCTTCGAGTGAGGGTGTCTGGTGGTAAATGGTGAAACACCCGATGATCTCGAGGTACACCACTGATGAGGTGTCCCACAATTCTTTTAAAACCGTAAACCTTTTCAATCTAAACTTCAATCTAAACTTCAATCTAAACTTCAATCTACTTACCCTTCTTATGACCTAAAACCTAACTTTTAATTAGCCTCAACCTTAGTCATTGTCTAACCTTAACCACTCAGGGTTATTGCCTAAACCTAAAACTAAATCAGTTCTTTTGACTACCTAATATTCCAGGTAACTAAATTAGCCTTAACCTTTGTCTCTTTCTAAACCTAACCAATCAGGATATATGCCTAAACTTAACCTTTAAATCAGGACTAACACTTCAAACCTTAACCTAATACTCTAAAAACTTTTACGTCATTTAGACAACATGGTGACTCATGAAGTATGCAATGAACGTGATCAACTGGACCCTGGGAACAGAGTGACAAGCGCCGGCCCGTGCATTGCCTTTGGCTCTCTATACCAAACTGCTCTAGTCGTCAGACAGAGTGGGGAGAGTCATCGAGATAGAACTCCTTACACCTAACCCGCCAGTGCCTTCGGACAACCTTTCCCATGGGAAGCCTTAATGATCACGATCTGGTCTGTTGGAACGGTGGGTGGGAGGTAGGCTTAGGTTGCGGTTGAGACAGATTCCCTGTGTCCTGCTCCTCTGCCGAAATCCATCTAACTGGTTCGACGGATCTTCTTTGCAGACTTCTGATCACCAATAAAATATAATTTATTAGAATCCATGGTCAGGATTTCCCATGCCCCTTTCTGCTCTGATGAGGAGTTTGAGAGGAGCAATGGGAGCGGAGCACGCCTAACCCGGCGGGGTTGTTGTTGAGACCTAACCCGGTGTCCAACTTCCAAGTCTCTGATCCATTCCTAACCTGGTTCTATGAATAATAATAACTAGATCAATTTGCTTACCTTAAGTATCCATTACTACCTTTAATCTATATACCACAATAAATAAATCATTTTACTTACCTTAAACAGCCAAAAATGGGATTTCCCACGTCCCTCTCTGATCTATTTAGGAGCTAGAGGGGTGTGATGGGAACAGGGCTTGCCTACCCCGGCAGGGTTGTTGTTGAGACCTAACCCGGTGTCCAACTTCCAGTCCCTGATCCATCTCCACTCCGAATCCGCAACTTTAAATAGTCTAAAATATTCAAATAGGAGATTAGCAGTTAGAGGGGTGTGATGGGAACAGGGCTTGCCTACCCCGGCAGGGTTGTTGTTGAGACCTAACCCGGTGTCCAACTTCCAGCCCCTGATCCACCTCCACTCCGGATCCGCAACTTAAAATAGTCTAAAATATTCAAGTAGGAGATTAGGAGTTAGAGGAGTGTGATGGGAACAGGGCTTGCCTACCCCGGCAGGATGTCGTTGAGACCTAACCCGGTGTCCGACTTCCAGCCCCTGGTCCATCTCCACTCTGGATCAGTAACTTTAAATAGTCTAAAATAGTTAAGTAGGAGATTAGGAGTTAGAGAGGTGTGATGTGAGCAGGGCTTGCCTACCCCGGCAGGATTTCGTTGAGACCTAACCCGGTGTCCGACTTCCAGTCCCTGGTCCATCTCCACTCTGGATCCGTAACTTTAAATAGTCTAAAATAGTTAAGTAGGAGATTAGGAGCTAGAGGGGTGTGATGTGAGCAGGGCTTGCCTACCCCGGCAGGATTTCGTTGAGACCTAACCCGGTGTCCGACTTCCAGTCCCTGGTCCATCTCCACTCTGGATCTGTAACTTTAAATAGTCTAAAATATTTAAGTAGGAGATTAGGAGCTAGAGAGGTGTGATGTGAGCAGGGCTTGCCTACCCCGGCAGGATTTCGTTGAGACCTAACCCGGTGTCCGACTTCCAGCCCCTGGTCCATCTCCACTCTGGATCCGTAACTTTAAATAGTCTAAAATATTTAAGTAGGAGATTAGCAGTTAGAGGGGTGTGATGGGAACAGGGTTTGCCTACCCCGGCAGGATTTCGTTGAGACCTAACCCGGTGTCCAACTTCCAGTCCCTGATCCATCTCCACTCCGGATCCGCAACTTTAAATAGTCTAAAATATTTAAGTGGGAGATTAATCAGGTATCCAACTTCCGGCCCCTAATTTACTCGTTTACTCGTAGTTACATTGCCTAAACCTAAGACTTTGAGGGTCAATGCCTAACCCCTAAAAAATGAGAGATTTTGCCTAATCCTAAACTATAACCTCGGCAGTAATGCCTAAACCTAAAAAACTGAGGACATTGCCTAAACCTAAATTTAACACCTTAATTTGGCTCTTTTTAACCTGATCCTGATACCTCATTCTAACCCTAACCTCTTAGGAACCCTAACCATAGCCGTAACCGTTACACCTTAGAAACCCTAACCATAACCCTTACACCTTAGAAACCATAACCCTAACCTTTACACCTTAGAAACCCATACTGTAACCATTACACCTTAGCCATAACAACTAATTCCTGTCTGGAATCCCAACTGCAATCCTGAACCCTTAAACTATCGCCTATCTGGAACCCTAGCCTGGATCCCTTGGCCTAGTTCCTATCTGGAACCCATTTTCTTTTTGGAGCCTCTATTCCTTGTCTGGAACCCTATATCTTGAAGCCCTGCATTCTCTAATCTTAACCCTGGAGGGTTGTCAGGGTTTTCCTTCAACAGGGCGTAGTCTTCCCTGGCCGAGACTCCGATTGGTGGGTCAATCTTGAATCAACCAATAATGGATTCTACTGTAGCCATGGTATGGCCAGTATTAATTTCACAAAGGAGGCCCCAAGAGGCCCCATGGGAGACGAGGTCTCACCGGCGGATCCGAAAATCCATGACCCGGCCTTCATCTCGGCCGGAACCCCATGAATTTCACGAGTGTTTTCACTCGCGGTTTCAATTTTGTTCTTTTTACCCATAATGCACCTGAATGCATAATTATTTTAACCACGCCCATCAAGGATTTTATGCACCATTATGCATAATTATTTTAGCCACGCCCATCCAGGATTTTGACCCATAATGCACTTGGTCGATGGAAACTTTCTTTACACGTGAATATCTCGCCTTCCGTAAGTCCGATCGAGATAGAAAGCATACCACCGGACTCGTCTCGACCTCCTCTATCTACTTACACGGTAAGTCTTTATTATTCTTCTTTATTATTTATTTTTTTCCCCACCACGAGCGAAAAGCCGGGTTCCCATTATAGAGTACCCACTTGGCCCTGGACCTTCTTGCACACACCCCATCGTCACGAATCGTCGTTTAGACCTTCGAGACTTCCAGATCCTCATCAGGACCTTGAGCACAATCTCCAAGGCCTTTTTGAAGGCTATTTCCTTGGACCCTCCAGGAGACTCTCATCCTACTAGAACCATCAGGAAGATTCTTCTTGGACTCTGGTCGGGCCGGGAGTCTGCTCCACATCCAGTTCCCTGGGTGTCTGCTTGTTCTCCTTTTCTTGCGGACTTGACCAGGCCTCTTCATAGGAGACTCACTTTCTCAACCTTGTCTGGGCAGATTGTGGTAACCTTACGGTGTCAACAAGCAATCTGTTAACCTGAACAAGGGGTAAGTATACGGCCCTCCCAGGTCCACTTGGACAGCACGTGGGATGTGGTGGTCTATGGCGTCAAAGACCTTAAACGTGGCCAAGTCTTCTATGGGGGTTAGCCCCACTCATACAACAGCACATTTTTGCACCACATTCCTTTGATTCTGCCTTCCATAATGTTAGCTTAACTTTAAATCGCTAAACACTTACCTTCACAAACTTACCTTTTAGATGTAACCATTTTAGCCAAAATACTTACCGTTAAATCCCGAAACCAATAATTTTAAACAAAACTTAAAGCTTGGCACAGACCAAAATAAATTCTCTTAAAAGATCTAATTAACCACCTTTAGCTGTTAATGCCAAGCTTAGCATAACCCTAACCCTAAATTGGCTATGGGACACGCCCCGGGACTTGATCACCCCGGGGTCCTGCCTTCGAGTGAGGGTGTCTGGTGGTAAATGGTGAAACACCCGATGATCTCGAGGTACACCACTGATGAGGTGTCCCACAATTCTTTTAAAACCGTAAACCTTTTCAATCTAAACTTCAATCTAAACTTCAATCTAAACTTCAATCTAAACTTCAATCTACTTACCCTTCTTATGACCTAAAACCTAACTTTTAATTAGCCTCAACCTTAGTCATTGTCTAACCTTAACCACTCAGGGTTATTGCCTAAACCTAAAACTAAATCAGTTCTTTTGACTACCTAATATTCCAGGTAACTAAATTAGCCTTAACCTTTGTCTCTTTCTAAACCTAACCAATCAGGATATATGCCTAAACTTAACCTTTAAATCAGGACTAACACTTCAAACCTTAACCTAATACTCTAAAAACTTTTACGTCATTTAGACAACATGGTGACTCATGAAGTATGCAATGAACGTGATCAACTGGACCCTGGGAACAGAGTGACAAGCGCCGGCCCGTGCATTGCCTTTGGCTCTCTATACCAAACTGCTCTAGTCGTCAGACAGAGTGGGGAGAGTCATCGAGATAGAACTCCTTACACCTAACCCGCCAGTGCCTTCGGACAACCTTTCCCATGGGAAGCCTTAATGATCACGATCTGGTCTGTTGGAACGGTGGGTGGGAGGTAGGCTTAGGTTGCGGTTGAGACAGATTCCCTGTGTCCTGCTCCTCTGCCGAAATCCATCTAACTGGTTCGACGGATCTTCTTTGCAGACTTCTGATCACCAATAAAATATAATTTATTAGAATCCATGGTCAGGATTTCCCATGCCCCTTTCTGCTCTGATGAGGAGTTTGAGAGGAGCAATGGGAGCGGAGCACGCCTAACCCGGCGGGGTTGTTGTTGAGACCTAACCCGGTGTCCAACTTCCAAGTCTCTGATCCATTCCTAACCTGGTTCTATGAATAATAATAACTAGATCAATTTGCTTACCTTAAGTATCCATTACTACCTTTAATCTATATACCACAATAAATAAATCATTTTACTTACCTTAAACAGCCAAAAATGGGATTTCCCACGTCCCTCTCTGATCTATTTAGGAGCTAGAGGGGTGTGATGGGAACAGGGCTTGCCTACCCCGGCAGGGTTGTTGTTGAGACCTAACCCGGTGTCCAACTTCCAGTCCCTGATCCATCTCCACTCCGAATCCGCAACTTTAAATAGTCTAAAATATTCAAATAGGAGATTAGCAGTTAGAGGGGTGTGATGGGAACAGGGCTTGCCTACCCCGGCAGGGTTGTTGTTGAGACCTAACCCGGTGTCCAACTTCCAGTCCCTGATCCATCTCCACTCCGGATCCGCAACTTTAAATAGTCTAAAATATTCAAATAGGAGATTAGGAGTTAGAGGGGTGTGATGGGAACAGGGCTTGCCTACCCCGGCAGGGTTGTTGTTGAGACCTAACCCGGTGTCCAACTTCCAGTCCCTGATCCATCTCCACTCCGGATCCGCAACTTTAAATAGTCTAAAATATTCAAATAGGAGATTAGGAGTTAGAGGGGTGTGATGGGAACAGGGCTTGCCTACCCCGGCAGGGTTGTTGTTGAGACCTAACCCGGTGTCCAACTTCCAGTCCCTGATCCATCTCCACTCCGGATCCGCAACTTTAAATAGTCTAAAATATTCGAATAGGAGATTAGGAGTTAGAGGGGTGTGATGGGAACAGGGCTTGCCTACCCCGGCAGGGTTGTTGTTGAGACCTAACCCGGTGTCCAACTTCCAGCCCCTGATCCACCTCCACTCCGGATCCGCAACTTAAAATAGTCTAAAATATTCAAGTAGGAGATTAGGAGTTAGAGGAGTGTGATGGGAACAGGGCTTGCCTACCCCGGCAGGATGTCGTTGAGACCTAACCCGGTGTCCGACTTCCAGCCCCTGGTCCATCTCCACTCTGGATCAGTAACTTTAAATAGTCTAAAATAGTTAAGTAGGAGATTAGGAGTTAGAGAGGTGTGATGTGAGCAGGGCTTGCCTACCCCGGCAGGATTTCGTTGAGACCTAACCCGGTGTCCGACTTCCAGTCCCTGGTCCATCTCCACTCTGGATCCGTAACTTTAAATAGTCTAAAATAGTTAAGTAGGAGATTAGGAGCTAGAGGGGTGTGATGTGAGCAGGGCTTGCCTACCCCGGCAGGATTTCGTTGAGACCTAACCCGGTGTCCGACTTCCAGTCCCTGGTCCATCTCCACTCTGGATCTGTAACTTTAAATAGTCTAAAATATTTAAGTAGGAGATTAGGAGCTAGAGAGGTGTGATGTGAGCAGGGCTTGCCTACCCCGGCAGGATTTCGTTGAGACCTAACCCGGTGTCCGACTTCCAGCCCCTGGTCCATCTCCACTCTGGATCCGTAACTTTAAATAGTCTAAAATATTTAAGTAGGAGATTAGCAGTTAGAGGGGTGTGATGGGAACAGGGTTTGCCTACCCCGGCAGGGTTGTTGTTGAGACCTAACCCGGTGTCCAACTTCCAGTCCCTGATCCATCTCCACTCCGGATCCGCAACTTTAAATAGTCTAAAATATTTAAGTGGGAGATTAATCAGGTATCCAACTTCCGGCCCCTAATTTACTCGTTTACTCGTAGTTACATTGCCTAAACCTAAGACTTTGAGGGTCAATGCCTAACCCCTAAAAAATGAGAGATTTTGCCTAATCCTAAACTATAACCTCGGCAGTAATGCCTAAACCTAAAAAACTGAGGACATTGCCTAAACCTAAATTTAACACCTTAATTTGGCTCTTTTTAACCTGATCCTGATACCTCATTCTAACCCTAACCTCTTAGGAACCCTAACCATAGCCGTAACCGTTACACCTTAGAAACCCTAACCATAACCCTTACACCTTAGAAACCATAACCCTAACCTTTACACCTTAGAAACCCATACTGTAACCATTACACCTTAGCCATAACAACTAATTCCTGTCTGGAATCCCAACTGCAATCCTGAACCCTTAAACTATCGCCTATCTGGAACCCTAGCCTGGATCCCTTGGCCTAGTTCCTATCTGGAACCCATTTTCTTTTTGGAGCCTCTATTCCTTGTCTGGAACCCTATATCTTGAAGCCCTGCATTCTCTAATCTTAACCCTGGAGGGTTGTCAGGGTTTTCCTTCAACAGGGCGTAGTCTTCCCTGGCCGAGACTCCGATTGGTGGGTCAATCTTGAATCAACCAATAATGGATTCTACTGTAGCCATGGTATGGCCAGTATTAATTTCACAAAGGAGGCCCCAAGAGGCCCCATGGGAGACGAGGTCTCACCGGCGGATCCGAAAATCCATGACCCGGCCTTCATCTCGGCCGGAACCCCATGAATTTCACGAGTGTTTTCACTCGCGGTTTCAATTTTGTTCTTTTTACCCATAATGCACCTGAATGCATAATTATTTTAACCACGCCCATCAAGGATTTTTACCCATAATGCACCATTATGCATAATTATTTTAGCCACGCCCATCCAGGATTTTGACCCATAATGCACTTGGTCGATGGAAACTTTCTTTACACGTGAATATCTCGCCTTCCGTAAGTCCGATCGAGATAGAAAGCATACCACCGGACTCGTCTCGACCTCCTCTATCTACTTACACGGTAAGTCTTTATTATTCTTCTTTATTATTTATTTTTTTCCCCACCACGAGCGAAAAGCCGGGTTCCCATTATAGAGTACCCACTTGGCCCTGGACCTTCTTGCACACACCCCATCGTCACGAATCGTCGTTTAGACCTTCGAGACTTCCAGATCCTCATCAGGACCTTGAGCACAATCTCCAAGGCCTTTTTGAAGGCTATTTCCTTGGACCCTCCAGGAGACTCTCATCCTACTAGAACCATCAGGAAGATTCTTCTTGGACTCTGGTCGGGCCGGGAGTCTGCTCCACATCCAGTTCCCTGGGTGTCTGCTTGTTCTCCTTTTCTTGCGGACTTGACCAGGCCTCTTCATAGGAGACTCACTTTCTCAACCTTGTCTGGGCAGATTGTGGTAACCTTACGGTGTCAACAAGCAATCTGTTAACCTGAACAAGGGGTAAGTATACGGCCCTCCCAGGTCCACTTGGACAGCACGTGGGATGTGGTGGTCTATGGCGTCAAAGACCTTAAACGTGGCCAAGTCTTCTATGGGGGTTAGCCCCACTCATACAACAGCACATTTTTGCACCACATTCCTTTGATTCTGCCTTCCATAATGTTAGCTTAACTTTAAATCGCTAAACACTTACCTTCACAAACTTACCTTTTAGATGTAACCATTTTAGCCAAAATACTTACCGTTAAATCCCGAAACCAATAATTTTAAACAAAACTTAAAGCTTGGCACAGACCAAAATAAATTCTCTTAAAAGATCTAATTAACCACCTTTAGCTGTTAATGCCAAGCTTAGCATAACCCTAACCCTAAATTGGCTATGGGACACGCCCCGGGACTTGATCACCCCGGGGTCCTGCCTTCGAGTGAGGGTGTCTGGTGGTAAATGGTGAAACACCCGATGATCTCGAGGTACACCACTGATGAGGTGTCCCACAATTCTTTTAAAACCGTAAACCTTTTCAATCTAAACTTCAATCTAAACTTCAATCTAAACTTCAATCTAAACTTCAATCTACTTACCCTTCTTATGACCTAAAACCTAACTTTTAATTAGCCTCAACCTTAGTCATTGTCTAACCTTAACCACTCAGGGTTATTGCCTAAACCTAAAACTAAATCAGTTCTTTTGACTACCTAATATTCCAGGTAACTAAATTAGCCTTAACCTTTGTCTCTTTCTAAACCTAACCAATCAGGATATATGCCTAAACTTAACCTTTAAATCAGGACTAACACTTCAAACCTTAACCTAATACTCTAAAAACTTTTACGTCATTTAGACAACATGGTGACTCATGAAGTATGCAATGAACGTGATCAACTGGACCCTGGGAACAGAGTGACAAGCGCCGGCCCGTGCATTGCCTTTGGCTCTCTATACCAAACTGCTCTAGTCGTCAGACAGAGTGGGGAGAGTCATCGAGATAGAACTCCTTACACCTAACCCGCCAGTGCCTTCGGACAACCTTTCCCATGGGAAGCCTTAATGATCACGATCTGGTCTGTTGGAACGGTGGGTGGGAGGTAGGCTTAGGTTGCGGTTGAGACAGATTCCCTGTGTCCTGCTCCTCTGCCGAAATCCATCTAACTGGTTCGACGGATCTTCTTTGCAGACTTCTGATCACCAATAAAATATAATTTATTAGAATCCATGGTCAGGATTTCCCATGCCCCTTTCTGCTCTGATGAGGAGTTTGAGAGGAGCAATGGGAGCGGAGCACGCCTAACCCGGCGGGGTTGTTGTTGAGACCTAACCCGGTGTCCAACTTCCAAGTCTCTGATCCATTCCTAACCTGGTTCTATGAATAATAATAACTAGATCAATTTGCTTACCTTAAGTATCCATTACTACCTTTAATCTATATACCACAATAAATAAATCATTTTACTTACCTTAAACAGCCAAAAATGGGATTTCCCACGTCCCTCTCTGATCTATTTAGGAGCTAGAGGGGTGTGATGGGAACAGGGCTTGCCTACCCCGGCAGGGTTGTTGTTGAGACCTAACCCGGTGTCCAACTTCCAGTCCCTGATCCATCTCCACTCCGAATCCGCAACTTTAAATAGTCTAAAATATTCAAATAGGAGATTAGCAGTTAGAGGGGTGTGATGGGAACAGGGCTTGCCTACCCCGGCAGGGTTGTTGTTGAGACCTAACCCGGTGTCCAACTTCCAGTCCCTGATCCATCTCCACTCCGGATCCGCAACTTTAAATAGTCTAAAATATTCAAATAGGAGATTAGGAGTTAGAGGGGTGTGATGGGAACAGGGCTTGCCTACCCCGGCAGGGTTGTTGTTGAGACCTAACCCGGTGTCCAACTTCCAGTCCCTGATCCATCTCCACTCCGGATCCGCAACTTTAAATAGTCTAAAATATTCAAATAGGAGATTAGGAGTTAGAGGGGTGTGATGGGAACAGGGCTTGCCTACCCCGGCAGGGTTGTTGTTGAGACCTAACCCGGTGTCCAACTTCCAGTCCCTGATCCATCTCCACTCCGGATCCGCAACTTTAAATAGTCTAAAATATTCGAATAGGAGATTAGGAGTTAGAGGGGTGTGATGGGAACAGGGCTTGCCTACCCCGGCAGGGTTGTTGTTGAGACCTAACCCGGTGTCCAACTTCCAGCCCCTGATCCACCTCCACTCCGGATCCGCAACTTAAAATAGTCTAAAATATTCAAGTAGGAGATTAGGAGTTAGAGGAGTGTGATGGGAACAGGGCTTGCCTACCCCGGCAGGATGTCGTTGAGACCTAACCCGGTGTCCGACTTCCAGCCCCTGGTCCATCTCCACTCTGGATCAGTAACTTTAAATAGTCTAAAATAGTTAAGTAGGAGATTAGGAGTTAGAGAGGTGTGATGTGAGCAGGGCTTGCCTACCCCGGCAGGATTTCGTTGAGACCTAACCCGGTGTCCGACTTCCAGTCCCTGGTCCATCTCCACTCTGGATCCGTAACTTTAAATAGTCTAAAATAGTTAAGTAGGAGATTAGGAGCTAGAGGGGTGTGATGTGAGCAGGGCTTGCCTACCCCGGCAGGATTTCGTTGAGACCTAACCCGGTGTCCGACTTCCAGTCCCTGGTCCATCTCCACTCTGGATCTGTAACTTTAAATAGTCTAAAATATTTAAGTAGGAGATTAGGAGCTAGAGAGGTGTGATGTGAGCAGGGCTTGCCTACCCCGGCAGGATTTCGTTGAGACCTAACCCGGTGTCCGACTTCCAGCCCCTGGTCCATCTCCACTCTGGATCCGTAACTTTAAATAGTCTAAAATATTTAAGTAGGAGATTAGCAGTTAGAGGGGTGTGATGGGAACAGGGTTTGCCTACCCCGGCAGGGTTGTTGTTGAGACCTAACCCGGTGTCCAACTTCCAGTCCCTGATCCATCTCCACTCCGGATCCGCAACTTTAAATAGTCTAAAATATTTAAGTGGGAGATTAATCAGGTATCCAACTTCCGGCCCCTAATTTACTCGTTTACTCGTAGTTACATTGCCTAAACCTAAGACTTTGAGGGTCAATGCCTAACCCCTAAAAAATGAGAGATTTTGCCTAATCCTAAACTATAACCTCGGCAGTAATGCCTAAACCTAAAAAACTGAGGACATTGCCTAAACCTAAATTTAACACCTTAATTTGGCTCTTTTTAACCTGATCCTGATACCTCATTCTAACCCTAACCTCTTAGGAACCCTAACCATAGCCGTAACCGTTACACCTTAGAAACCCTAACCATAACCCTTACACCTTAGAAACCATAACCCTAACCTTTACACCTTAGAAACCCATACTGTAACCATTACACCTTAGCCATAACAACTAATTCCTGTCTGGAATCCCAACTGCAATCCTGAACCCTTAAACTATCGCCTATCTGGAACCCTAGCCTGGATCCCTTGGCCTAGTTCCTATCTGGAACCCATTTTCTTTTTGGAGCCTCTATTCCTTGTCTGGAACCCTATATCTTGAAGCCCTGCATTCTCTAATCTTAACCCTGGAGGGTTGTCAGGGTTTTCCTTCAACAGGGCGTAGTCTTCCCTGGCCGAGACTCCGATTGGTGGGTCAATCTTGAATCAACCAATAATGGATTCTACTGTAGCCATGGTATGGCCAGTATTAATTTCACAAAGGAGGCCCCAAGAGGCCCCATGGGAGACGAGGTCTCACCGGCGGATCCGAAAATCCATGACCCGGCCTTCATCTCGGCCGGAACCCCATGAATTTCACGAGTGTTTTCACTCGCGGTTTCAATTTTGTTCTTTTTACCCATAATGCACCTGAATGCATAATTATTTTAACCACGCCCATCAAGGATTTTTACCCATAATGCACCATTATGCATAATTATTTTAGCCACGCCCATCCAGGATTTTGACCCATAATGCACTTGGTCGATGGAAACTTTCTTTACACGTGAATATCTCGCCTTCCGTAAGTCCGATCGAGATAGAAAGCATACCACCGGACTCGTCTCGACCTCCTCTATCTACTTACACGGTAAGTCTTTATTATTCTTCTTTATTATTTATTTTTTTCCCCACCACGAGCGAAAAGCCGGGTTCCCATTATAGAGTACCCACTTGGCCCTGGACCTTCTTGCACACACCCCATCGTCACGAATCGTCGTTTAGACCTTCGAGACTTCCAGATCCTCATCAGGACCTTGAGCACAATCTCCAAGGCCTTTTTGAAGGCTATTTCCTTGGACCCTCCAGGAGACTCTCATCCTACTAGAACCATCAGGAAGATTCTTCTTGGACTCTGGTCGGGCCGGGAGTCTGCTCCACATCCAGTTCCCTGGGTGTCTGCTTGTTCTCCTTTTCTTGCGGACTTGACCAGGCCTCTTCATAGGAGACTCACTTTCTCAACCTTGTCTGGGCAGATTGTGGTAACCTTACGGTGTCAACAAGCAATCTGTTAACCTGAACAAGGGGTAAGTATACGGCCCTCCCAGGTCCACTTGGACAGCACGTGGGATGTGGTGGTCTATGGCGTCAAAGACCTTAAACGTGGCCAAGTCTTCTATGGGGGTTAGCCCCACTCATACAACAGCACATTTTTGCACCACATTCCTTTGATTCTGCCTTCCATAATGTTAGCTTAACTTTAAATCGCTAAACACTTACCTTCACAAACTTACCTTTTAGATGTAACCATTTTAGCCAAAATACTTACCGTTAAATCCCGAAACCAATAATTTTAAACAAAACTTAAAGCTTGGCACAGACCAAAATAAATTCTCTTAAAAGATCTAATTAACCACCTTTAGCTGTTAATGCCAAGCTTAGCATAACCCTAACCCTAAATTGGCTATGGGACACGCCCCGGGACTTGATCACCCCGGGGTCCTGCCTTCGAGTGAGGGTGTCTGGTGGTAAATGGTGAAACACCCGATGATCTCGAGGTACACCACTGATGAGGTGTCCCACAATTCTTTTAAAACCGTAAACCTTTTCAATCTAAACTTCAATCTAAACTTCAATCTAAACTTCAATCTAAACTTCAATCTACTTACCCTTCTTATGACCTAAAACCTAACTTTTAATTAGCCTCAACCTTAGTCATTGTCTAACCTTAACCACTCAGGGTTATTGCCTAAACCTAAAACTAAATCAGTTCTTTTGACTACCTAATATTCCAGGTAACTAAATTAGCCTTAACCTTTGTCTCTTTCTAAACCTAACCAATCAGGATATATGCCTAAACTTAACCTTTAAATCAGGACTAACACTTCAAACCTTAACCTAATACTCTAAAAACTTTTACGTCATTTAGACAACATGGTGACTCATGAAGTATGCAATGAACGTGATCAACTGGACCCTGGGAACAGAGTGACAAGCGCCGGCCCGTGCATTGCCTTTGGCTCTCTATACCAAACTGCTCTAGTCGTCAGACAGAGTGGGGAGAGTCATCGAGATAGAACTCCTTACACCTAACCCGCCAGTGCCTTCGGACAACCTTTCCCATGGGAAGCCTTAATGATCACGATCTGGTCTGTTGGAACGGTGGGTGGGAGGTAGGCTTAGGTTGCGGTTGAGACAGATTCCCTGTGTCCTGCTCCTCTGCCGAAATCCATCTAACTGGTTCGACGGATCTTCTTTGCAGACTTCTGATCACCAATAAAATATAATTTATTAGAATCCATGGTCAGGATTTCCCATGCCCCTTTCTGCTCTGATGAGGAGTTTGAGAGGAGCAATGGGAGCGGAGCACGCCTAACCCGGCGGGGTTGTTGTTGAGACCTAACCCGGTGTCCAACTTCCAAGTCTCTGATCCATTCCTAACCTGGTTCTATGAATAATAATAACTAGATCAATTTGCTTACCTTAAGTATCCATTACTACCTTTAATCTATATACCACAATAAATAAATCATTTTACTTACCTTAAACAGCCAAAAATGGGATTTCCCACGTCCCTCTCTGATCTATTTAGGAGCTAGAGGGGTGTGATGGGAACAGGGCTTGCCTACCCCGGCAGGGTTGTTGTTGAGACCTAACCCGGTGTCCAACTTCCAGTCCCTGATCCATCTCCACTCCGAATCCGCAACTTTAAATAGTCTAAAATATTCAAATAGGAGATTAGCAGTTAGAGGGGTGTGATGGGAACAGGGCTTGCCTACCCCGGCAGGGTTGTTGTTGAGACCTAACCCGGTGTCCAACTTCCAGTCCCTGATCCATCTCCACTCCGGATCCGCAACTTTAAATAGTCTAAAATATTCAAATAGGAGATTAGGAGTTAGAGGGGTGTGATGGGAACAGGGCTTGCCTACCCCGGCAGGGTTGTTGTTGAGACCTAACCCGGTGTCCAACTTCCAGTCCCTGATCCATCTCCACTCCGGATCCGCAACTTTAAATAGTCTAAAATATTCAAATAGGAGATTAGGAGTTAGAGGGGTGTGATGGGAACAGGGCTTGCCTACCCCGGCAGGGTTGTTGTTGAGACCTAACCCGGTGTCCAACTTCCAGTCCCTGATCCATCTCCACTCCGGATCCGCAACTTTAAATAGTCTAAAATATTCGAATAGGAGATTAGGAGTTAGAGGGGTGTGATGGGAACAGGGCTTGCCTACCCCGGCAGGGTTGTTGTTGAGACCTAACCCGGTGTCCAACTTCCAGCCCCTGATCCACCTCCACTCCGGATCCGCAACTTAAAATAGTCTAAAATATTCAAGTAGGAGATTAGGAGTTAGAGGAGTGTGATGGGAACAGGGCTTGCCTACCCCGGCAGGATGTCGTTGAGACCTAACCCGGTGTCCGACTTCCAGCCCCTGGTCCATCTCCACTCTGGATCAGTAACTTTAAATAGTCTAAAATAGTTAAGTAGGAGATTAGGAGTTAGAGAGGTGTGATGTGAGCAGGGCTTGCCTACCCCGGCAGGATTTCGTTGAGACCTAACCCGGTGTCCGACTTCCAGTCCCTGGTCCATCTCCACTCTGGATCCGTAACTTTAAATAGTCTAAAATAGTTAAGTAGGAGATTAGGAGCTAGAGGGGTGTGATGTGAGCAGGGCTTGCCTACCCCGGCAGGATTTCGTTGAGACCTAACCCGGTGTCCGACTTCCAGTCCCTGGTCCATCTCCACTCTGGATCTGTAACTTTAAATAGTCTAAAATATTTAAGTAGGAGATTAGGAGCTAGAGAGGTGTGATGTGAGCAGGGCTTGCCTACCCCGGCAGGATTTCGTTGAGACCTAACCCGGTGTCCGACTTCCAGCCCCTGGTCCATCTCCACTCTGGATCCGTAACTTTAAATAGTCTAAAATATTTAAGTAGGAGATTAGCAGTTAGAGGGGTGTGATGGGAACAGGGTTTGCCTACCCCGGCAGGGTTGTTGTTGAGACCTAACCCGGTGTCCAACTTCCAGTCCCTGATCCATCTCCACTCCGGATCCGCAACTTTAAATAGTCTAAAATATTTAAGTGGGAGATTAATCAGGTATCCAACTTCCGGCCCCTAATTTACTCGTTTACTCGTAGTTACATTGCCTAAACCTAAGACTTTGAGGGTCAATGCCTAACCCCTAAAAAATGAGAGATTTTGCCTAATCCTAAACTATAACCTCGGCAGTAATGCCTAAACCTAAAAAACTGAGGACATTGCCTAAACCTAAATTTAACACCTTAATTTGGCTCTTTTTAACCTGATCCTGATACCTCATTCTAACCCTAACCTCTTAGGAACCCTAACCATAGCCGTAACCGTTACACCTTAGAAACCCTAACCATAACCCTTACACCTTAGAAACCATAACCCTAACCTTTACACCTTAGAAACCCATACTGTAACCATTACACCTTAGCCATAACAACTAATTCCTGTCTGGAATCCCAACTGCAATCCTGAACCCTTAAACTATCGCCTATCTGGAACCCTAGCCTGGATCCCTTGGCCTAGTTCCTATCTGGAACCCATTTTCTTTTTGGAGCCTCTATTCCTTGTCTGGAACCCTATATCTTGAAGCCCTGCATTCTCTAATCTTAACCCTGGAGGGTTGTCAGGGTTTTCCTTCAACAGGGCGTAGTCTTCCCTGGCCGAGACTCCGATTGGTGGGTCAATCTTGAATCAACCAATAATGGATTCTACTGTAGCCATGGTATGGCCAGTATTAATTTCACAAAGGAGGCCCCAAGAGGCCCCATGGGAGACGAGGTCTCACCGGCGGATCCGAAAATCCATGACCCGGCCTTCATCTCGGCCGGAACCCCATGAATTTCACGAGTGTTTTCACTCGCGGTTTCAATTTTGTTCTTTTTACCCATAATGCACCTGAATGCATAATTATTTTAACCACGCCCATCAAGGATTTTTACCCATAATGCACCATTATGCATAATTATTTTAGCCACGCCCATCCAGGATTTTGACCCATAATGCACTTGGTCGATGGAAACTTTCTTTACACGTGAATATCTCGCCTTCCGTAAGTCCGATCGAGATAGAAAGCATACCACCGGACTCGTCTCGACCTCCTCTATCTACTTACACGGTAAGTCTTTATTATTCTTCTTTATTATTTATTTTTTTCCCCACCACGAGCGAAAAGCCGGGTTCCCATTATAGAGTACCCACTTGGCCCTGGACCTTCTTGCACACACCCCATCGTCACGAATCGTCGTTTAGACCTTCGAGACTTCCAGATCCTCATCAGGACCTTGAGCACAATCTCCAAGGCCTTTTTGAAGGCTATTTCCTTGGACCCTCCAGGAGACTCTCATCCTACTAGAACCATCAGGAAGATTCTTCTTGGACTCTGGTCGGGCCGGGAGTCTGCTCCACATCCAGTTCCCTGGGTGTCTGCTTGTTCTCCTTTTCTTGCGGACTTGACCAGGCCTCTTCATAGGAGACTCACTTTCTCAACCTTGTCTGGGCAGATTGTGGTAACCTTACGGTGTCAACAAGCAATCTGTTAACCTGAACAAGGGGTAAGTATACGGCCCTCCCAGGTCCACTTGGACAGCACGTGGGATGTGGTGGTCTATGGCGTCAAAGACCTTAAACGTGGCCAAGTCTTCTATGGGGGTTAGCCCCACTCATACAACAGCACATTTTTGCACCACATTCCTTTGATTCTGCCTTCCATAATGTTAGCTTAACTTTAAATCGCTAAACACTTACCTTCACAAACTTACCTTTTAGATGTAACCATTTTAGCCAAAATACTTACCGTTAAATCCCGAAACCAATAATTTTAAACAAAACTTAAAGCTTGGCACAGACCAAAATAAATTCTCTTAAAAGATCTAATTAACCACCTTTAGCTGTTAATGCCAAGCTTAGCATAACCCTAACCCTAAATTGGCTATGGGACACGCCCCGGGACTTGATCACCCCGGGGTCCTGCCTTCGAGTGAGGGTGTCTGGTGGTAAATGGTGAAACACCCGATGATCTCGAGGTACACCACTGATGAGGTGTCCCACAATTCTTTTAAAACCGTAAACCTTTTCAATCTAAACTTCAATCTAAACTTCAATCTAAACTTCAATCTACTTACCCTTCTTATGACCTAAAACCTAACTTTTAATTAGCCTCAACCTTAGTCATTGTCTAACCTTAACCACTCAGGGTTATTGCCTAAACCTAAAACTAAATCAGTTCTTTTGACTACCTAATATTCCAGGTAACTAAATTAGCCTTAACCTTTGTCTCTTTCTAAACCTAACCAATCAGGATATATGCCTAAACTTAACCTTTAAATCAGGACTAACACTTCAAACCTTAACCTAATACTCTAAAAACTTTTACGTCATTTAGACAACATGGTGACTCATGAAGTATGCAATGAACGTGATCAACTGGACCCTGGGAACAGAGTGACAAGCGCCGGCCCGTGCATTGCCTTTGGCTCTCTATACCAAACTGCTCTAGTCGTCAGACAGAGTGGGGAGAGTCATCGAGATAGAACTCCTTACACCTAACCCGCCAGTGCCTTCGGACAACCTTTCCCATGGGAAGCCTTAATGATCACGATCTGGTCTGTTGGAACGGTGGGTGGGAGGTAGGCTTAGGTTGCGGTTGAGACAGATTCCCTGTGTCCTGCTCCTCTGCCGAAATCCATCTAACTGGTTCGACGGATCTTCTTTGCAGACTTCTGATCACCAATAAAATATAATTTATTAGAATCCATGGTCAGGATTTCCCATGCCCCTTTCTGCTCTGATGAGGAGTTTGAGAGGAGCAATGGGAGCGGAGCACGCCTAACCCGGCGGGGTTGTTGTTGAGACCTAACCCGGTGTCCAACTTCCAAGTCTCTGATCCATTCCTAACCTGGTTCTATGAATAATAATAACTAGATCAATTTGCTTACCTTAAGTATCCATTACTACCTTTAATCTATATACCACAATAAATAAATCATTTTACTTACCTTAAACAGCCAAAAATGGGATTTCCCACGTCCCTCTCTGATCTATTTAGGAGCTAGAGGGGTGTGATGGGAACAGGGCTTGCCTACCCCGGCAGGGTTGTTGTTGAGACCTAACCCGGTGTCCAACTTCCAGTCCCTGATCCATCTCCACTCCGAATCCGCAACTTTAAATAGTCTAAAATATTCAAATAGGAGATTAGCAGTTAGAGGGGTGTGATGGGAACAGGGCTTGCCTACCCCGGCAGGGTTGTTGTTGAGACCTAACCCGGTGTCCAACTTCCAGTCCCTGATCCATCTCCACTCCGGATCCGCAACTTTAAATAGTCTAAAATATTCAAATAGGAGATTAGGAGTTAGAGGGGTGTGATGGGAACAGGGCTTGCCTACCCCGGCAGGGTTGTTGTTGAGACCTAACCCGGTGTCCAACTTCCAGCCCCTGATCCACCTCCACTCCGGATCCGCAACTTAAAATAGTCTAAAATATTCAAGTAGGAGATTAGGAGTTAGAGGAGTGTGATGGGAACAGGGCTTGCCTACCCCGGCAGGATGTCGTTGAGACCTAACCCGGTGTCCGACTTCCAGCCCCTGGTCCATCTCCACTCTGGATCAGTAACTTTAAATAGTCTAAAATAGTTAAGTAGGAGATTAGGAGTTAGAGAGGTGTGATGTGAGCAGGGCTTGCCTACCCCGGCAGGATTTCGTTGAGACCTAACCCGGTGTCCGACTTCCAGTCCCTGGTCCATCTCCACTCTGGATCCGTAACTTTAAATAGTCTAAAATAGTTAAGTAGGAGATTAGGAGCTAGAGGGGTGTGATGTGAGCAGGGCTTGCCTACCCCGGCAGGATTTCGTTGAGACCTAACCCGGTGTCCGACTTCCAGTCCCTGGTCCATCTCCACTCTGGATCTGTAACTTTAAATAGTCTAAAATATTTAAGTAGGAGATTAGGAGCTAGAGAGGTGTGATGTGAGCAGGGCTTGCCTACCCCGGCAGGATTTCGTTGAGACCTAACCCGGTGTCCGACTTCCAGCCCCTGGTCCATCTCCACTCTGGATCCGTAACTTTAAATAGTCTAAAATATTTAAGTAGGAGATTAGCAGTTAGAGGGGTGTGATGGGAACAGGGTTTGCCTACCCCGGCAGGGTTGTTGTTGAGACCTAACCCGGTGTCCAACTTCCAGTCCCTGATCCATCTCCACTCCGGATCCGCAACTTTAAATAGTCTAAAATATTTAAGTGGGAGATTAATCAGGTATCCAACTTCCGGCCCCTAATTTACTCGTTTACTCGTAGTTACATTGCCTAAACCTAAGACTTTGAGGGTCAATGCCTAACCCCTAAAAAATGAGAGATTTTGCCTAATCCTAAACTATAACCTCGGCAGTAATGCCTAAACCTAAAAAACTGAGGACATTGCCTAAACCTAAATTTAACACCTTAATTTGGCTCTTTTTAACCTGATCCTGATACCTCATTCTAACCCTAACCTCTTAGGAACCCTAACCATAGCCGTAACCGTTACACCTTAGAAACCCTAACCATAACCCTTACACCTTAGAAACCATAACCCTAACCTTTACACCTTAGAAACCCATACTGTAACCATTACACCTTAGCCATAACAACTAATTCCTGTCTGGAATCCCAACTGCAATCCTGAACCCTTAAACTATCGCCTATCTGGAACCCTAGCCTGGATCCCTTGGCCTAGTTCCTATCTGGAACCCATTTTCTTTTTGGAGCCTCTATTCCTTGTCTGGAACCCTATATCTTGAAGCCCTGCATTCTCTAATCTTAACCCTGGAGGGTTGTCAGGGTTTTCCTTCAACAGGGCGTAGTCTTCCCTGGCCGAGACTCCGATTGGTGGGTCAATCTTGAATCAACCAATAATGGATTCTACTGTAGCCATGGTATGGCCAGTATTAATTTCACAAAGGAGGCCCCAAGAGGCCCCATGGGAGACGAGGTCTCACCGGCGGATCCGAAAATCCATGACCCGGCCTTCATCTCGGCCGGAACCCCATGAATTTCACGAGTGTTTTCACTCGCGGTTTCAATTTTGTTCTTTTTACCCATAATGCACCTGAATGCATAATTATTTTAACCACGCCCATCAAGGATTTTTACCCATAATGCACCATTATGCATAATTATTTTAGCCACGCCCATCCAGGATTTTGACCCATAATGCACTTGGTCGATGGAAACTTTCTTTACACGTGAATATCTCGCCTTCCGTAAGTCCGATCGAGATAGAAAGCATACCACCGGACTCGTCTCGACCTCCTCTATCTACTTACACGGTAAGTCTTTATTATTCTTCTTTATTATTTATTTTTTTCCCCACCACGAGCGAAAAGCCGGGTTCCCATTATAGAGTACCCACTTGGCCCTGGACCTTCTTGCACACACCCCATCGTCACGAATCGTCGTTTAGACCTTCGAGACTTCCAGATCCTCATCAGGACCTTGAGCACAATCTCCAAGGCCTTTTTGAAGGCTATTTCCTTGGACCCTCCAGGAGACTCTCATCCTACTAGAACCATCAGGAAGATTCTTCTTGGACTCTGGTCGGGCCGGGAGTCTGCTCCACATCCAGTTCCCTGGGTGTCTGCTTGTTCTCCTTTTCTTGCGGACTTGACCAGGCCTCTTCATAGGAGACTCACTTTCTCAACCTTGTCTGGGCAGATTGTGGTAACCTTACGGTGTCAACAAGCAATCTGTTAACCTGAACAAGGGGTAAGTATACGGCCCTCCCAGGTCCACTTGGACAGCACGTGGGATGTGGTGGTCTATGGCGTCAAAGACCTTAAACGTGGCCAAGTCTTCTATGGGGGTTAGCCCCACTCATACAACAGCACATTTTTGCACCACATTCCTTTGATTCTGCCTTCCATAATGTTAGCTTAACTTTAAATCGCTAAACACTTACCTTCACAAACTTACCTTTTAGATGTAACCATTTTAGCCAAAATACTTACCGTTAAATCCCGAAACCAATAATTTTAAACAAAACTTAAAGCTTGGCACAGACCAAAATAAATTCTCTTAAAAGATCTAATTAACCACCTTTAGCTGTTAATGCCAAGCTTAGCATAACCCTAACCCTAAATTGGCTATGGGACACGCCCCGGGACTTGATCACCCCGGGGTCCTGCCTTCGAGTGAGGGTGTCTGGTGGTAAATGGTGAAACACCCGATGATCTCGAGGTACACCACTGATGAGGTGTCCCACAATTCTTTTAAAACCGTAAACCTTTTCAATCTAAACTTCAATCTAAACTTCAATCTAAACTTCAATCTAAACTTCAATCTACTTACCCTTCTTATGACCTAAAACCTAACTTTTAATTAGCCTCAACCTTAGTCATTGTCTAACCTTAACCACTCAGGGTTATTGCCTAAACCTAAAACTAAATCAGTTCTTTTGACTACCTAATATTCCAGGTAACTAAATTAGCCTTAACCTTTGTCTCTTTCTAAACCTAACCAATCAGGATATATGCCTAAACTTAACCTTTAAATCAGGACTAACACTTCAAACCTTAACCTAATACTCTAAAAACTTTTACGTCATTTAGACAACATGGTGACTCATGAAGTATGCAATGAACGTGATCAACTGGACCCTGGGAACAGAGTGACAAGCGCCGGCCCGTGCATTGCCTTTGGCTCTCTATACCAAACTGCTCTAGTCGTCAGACAGAGTGGGGAGAGTCATCGAGATAGAACTCCTTACACCTAACCCGCCAGTGCCTTCGGACAACCTTTCCCATGGGAAGCCTTAATGATCACGATCTGGTCTGTTGGAACGGTGGGTGGGAGGTAGGCTTAGGTTGCGGTTGAGACAGATTCCCTGTGTCCTGCTCCTCTGCCGAAATCCATCTAACTGGTTCGACGGATCTTCTTTGCAGACTTCTGATCACCAATAAAATATAATTTATTAGAATCCATGGTCAGGATTTCCCATGCCCCTTTCTGCTCTGATGAGGAGTTTGAGAGGAGCAATGGGAGCGGAGCACGCCTAACCCGGCGGGGTTGTTGTTGAGACCTAACCCGGTGTCCAACTTCCAAGTCTCTGATCCATTCCTAACCTGGTTCTATGAATAATAATAACTAGATCAATTTGCTTACCTTAAGTATCCATTACTACCTTTAATCTATATACCACAATAAATAAATCATTTTACTTACCTTAAACAGCCAAAAATGGGATTTCCCACGTCCCTCTCTGATCTATTTAGGAGCTAGAGGGGTGTGATGGGAACAGGGCTTGCCTACCCCGGCAGGGTTGTTGTTGAGACCTAACCCGGTGTCCAACTTCCAGTCCCTGATCCATCTCCACTCCGAATCCGCAACTTTAAATAGTCTAAAATATTCAAATAGGAGATTAGCAGTTAGAGGGGTGTGATGGGAACAGGGCTTGCCTACCCCGGCAGGGTTGTTGTTGAGACCTAACCCGGTGTCCAACTTCCAGTCCCTGATCCATCTCCACTCCGGATCCGCAACTTTAAATAGTCTAAAATATTCAAATAGGAGATTAGGAGTTAGAGGGGTGTGATGGGAACAGGGCTTGCCTACCCCGGCAGGGTTGTTGTTGAGACCTAACCCGGTGTCCAACTTCCAGTCCCTGATCCATCTCCACTCCGGATCCGCAACTTTAAATAGTCTAAAATATTCAAATAGGAGATTAGGAGTTAGAGGGGTGTGATGGGAACAGGGCTTGCCTACCCCGGCAGGGTTGTTGTTGAGACCTAACCCGGTGTCCAACTTCCAGTCCCTGATCCATCTCCACTCCGGATCCGCAACTTTAAATAGTCTAAAATATTCGAATAGGAGATTAGGAGTTAGAGGGGTGTGATGGGAACAGGGCTTGCCTACCCCGGCAGGGTTGTTGTTGAGACCTAACCCGGTGTCCAACTTCCAGCCCCTGATCCACCTCCACTCCGGATCCGCAACTTAAAATAGTCTAAAATATTCAAGTAGGAGATTAGGAGTTAGAGGAGTGTGATGGGAACAGGGCTTGCCTACCCCGGCAGGATGTCGTTGAGACCTAACCCGGTGTCCGACTTCCAGCCCCTGGTCCATCTCCACTCTGGATCAGTAACTTTAAATAGTCTAAAATAGTTAAGTAGGAGATTAGGAGTTAGAGAGGTGTGATGTGAGCAGGGCTTGCCTACCCCGGCAGGATTTCGTTGAGACCTAACCCGGTGTCCGACTTCCAGTCCCTGGTCCATCTCCACTCTGGATCCGTAACTTTAAATAGTCTAAAATAGTTAAGTAGGAGATTAGGAGCTAGAGGGGTGTGATGTGAGCAGGGCTTGCCTACCCCGGCAGGATTTCGTTGAGACCTAACCCGGTGTCCGACTTCCAGTCCCTGGTCCATCTCCACTCTGGATCTGTAACTTTAAATAGTCTAAAATATTTAAGTAGGAGATTAGGAGCTAGAGAGGTGTGATGTGAGCAGGGCTTGCCTACCCCGGCAGGATTTCGTTGAGACCTAACCCGGTGTCCGACTTCCAGCCCCTGGTCCATCTCCACTCTGGATCCGTAACTTTAAATAGTCTAAAATATTTAAGTAGGAGATTAGCAGTTAGAGGGGTGTGATGGGAACAGGGTTTGCCTACCCCGGCAGGGTTGTTGTTGAGACCTAACCCGGTGTCCAACTTCCAGTCCCTGATCCATCTCCACTCCGGATCCGCAACTTTAAATAGTCTAAAATATTTAAGTGGGAGATTAATCAGGTATCCAACTTCCGGCCCCTAATTTACTCGTTTACTCGTAGTTACATTGCCTAAACCTAAGACTTTGAGGGTCAATGCCTAACCCCTAAAAAATGAGAGATTTTGCCTAATCCTAAACTATAACCTCGGCAGTAATGCCTAAACCTAAAAAACTGAGGACATTGCCTAAACCTAAATTTAACACCTTAATTTGGCTCTTTTTAACCTGATCCTGATACCTCATTCTAACCCTAACCTCTTAGGAACCCTAACCATAGCCGTAACCGTTACACCTTAGAAACCCTAACCATAACCCTTACACCTTAGAAACCATAACCCTAACCTTTACACCTTAGAAACCCATACTGTAACCATTACACCTTAGCCATAACAACTAATTCCTGTCTGGAATCCCAACTGCAATCCTGAACCCTTAAACTATCGCCTATCTGGAACCCTAGCCTGGATCCCTTGGCCTAGTTCCTATCTGGAACCCATTTTCTTTTTGGAGCCTCTATTCCTTGTCTGGAACCCTATATCTTGAAGCCCTGCATTCTCTAATCTTAACCCTGGAGGGTTGTCAGGGTTTTCCTTCAACAGGGCGTAGTCTTCCCTGGCCGAGACTCCGATTGGTGGGTCAATCTTGAATCAACCAATAATGGATTCTACTGTAGCCATGGTATGGCCAGTATTAATTTCACAAAGGAGGCCCCAAGAGGCCCCATGGGAGACGAGGTCTCACCGGCGGATCCGAAAATCCATGACCCGGCCTTCATCTCGGCCGGAACCCCATGAATTTCACGAGTGTTTTCACTCGCGGTTTCAATTTTGTTCTTTTTACCCATAATGCACCTGAATGCATAATTATTTTAACCACGCCCATCAAGGATTTTTACCCATAATGCACCATTATGCATAATTATTTTAGCCACGCCCATCCAGGATTTTGACCCATAATGCACTTGGTCGATGGAAACTTTCTTTACACGTGAATATCTCGCCTTCCGTAAGTCCGATCGAGATAGAAAGCATACCACCGGACTCGTCTCGACCTCCTCTATCTACTTACACGGTAAGTCTTTATTATTCTTCTTTATTATTTATTTTTTTCCCCACCACGAGCGAAAAGCCGGGTTCCCATTATAGAGTACCCACTTGGCCCTGGACCTTCTTGCACACACCCCATCGTCACGAATCGTCGTTTAGACCTTCGAGACTTCCAGATCCTCATCAGGACCTTGAGCACAATCTCCAAGGCCTTTTTGAAGGCTATTTCCTTGGACCCTCCAGGAGACTCTCATCCTACTAGAACCATCAGGAAGATTCTTCTTGGACTCTGGTCGGGCCGGGAGTCTGCTCCACATCCAGTTCCCTGGGTGTCTGCTTGTTCTCCTTTTCTTGCGGACTTGACCAGGCCTCTTCATAGGAGACTCACTTTCTCAACCTTGTCTGGGCAGATTGTGGTAACCTTACGGTGTCAACAAGCAATCTGTTAACCTGAACAAGGGGTAAGTATACGGCCCTCCCAGGTCCACTTGGACAGCACGTGGGATGTGGTGGTCTATGGCGTCAAAGACCTTAAACGTGGCCAAGTCTTCTATGGGGGTTAGCCCCACTCATACAACAGCACATTTTTGCACCACATTCCTTTGATTCTGCCTTCCATAATGTTAGCTTAACTTTAAATCGCTAAACACTTACCTTCACAAACTTACCTTTTAGATGTAACCATTTTAGCCAAAATACTTACCGTTAAATCCCGAAACCAATAATTTTAAACAAAACTTAAAGCTTGGCACAGACCAAAATAAATTCTCTTAAAAGATCTAATTAACCACCTTTAGCTGTTAATGCCAAGCTTAGCATAACCCTAACCCTAAATTGGCTATGGGACACGCCCCGGGACTTGATCACCCCGGGGTCCTGCCTTCGAGTGAGGGTGTCTGGTGGTAAATGGTGAAACACCCGATGATCTCGAGGTACACCACTGATGAGGTGTCCCACAATTCTTTTAAAACCGTAAACCTTTTCAATCTAAACTTCAATCTAAACTTCAATCTAAACTTCAATCTAAACTTCAATCTACTTACCCTTCTTATGACCTAAAACCTAACTTTTAATTAGCCTCAACCTTAGTCATTGTCTAACCTTAACCACTCAGGGTTATTGCCTAAACCTAAAACTAAATCAGTTCTTTTGACTACCTAATATTCCAGGTAACTAAATTAGCCTTAACCTTTGTCTCTTTCTAAACCTAACCAATCAGGATATATGCCTAAACTTAACCTTTAAATCAGGACTAACACTTCAAACCTTAACCTAATACTCTAAAAACTTTTACGTCATTTAGACAACATGGTGACTCATGAAGTATGCAATGAACGTGATCAACTGGACCCTGGGAACAGAGTGACAAGCGCCGGCCCGTGCATTGCCTTTGGCTCTCTATACCAAACTGCTCTAGTCGTCAGACAGAGTGGGGAGAGTCATCGAGATAGAACTCCTTACACCTAACCCGCCAGTGCCTTCGGACAACCTTTCCCATGGGAAGCCTTAATGATCACGATCTGGTCTGTTGGAACGGTGGGTGGGAGGTAGGCTTAGGTTGCGGTTGAGACAGATTCCCTGTGTCCTGCTCCTCTGCCGAAATCCATCTAACTGGTTCGACGGATCTTCTTTGCAGACTTCTGATCACCAATAAAATATAATTTATTAGAATCCATGGTCAGGATTTCCCATGCCCCTTTCTGCTCTGATGAGGAGTTTGAGAGGAGCAATGGGAGCGGAGCACGCCTAACCCGGCGGGGTTGTTGTTGAGACCTAACCCGGTGTCCAACTTCCAAGTCTCTGATCCATTCCTAACCTGGTTCTATGAATAATAATAACTAGATCAATTTGCTTACCTTAAGTATCCATTACTACCTTTAATCTATATACCACAATAAATAAATCATTTTACTTACCTTAAACAGCCAAAAATGGGATTTCCCACGTCCCTCTCTGATCTATTTAGGAGCTAGAGGGGTGTGATGGGAACAGGGCTTGCCTACCCCGGCAGGGTTGTTGTTGAGACCTAACCCGGTGTCCAACTTCCAGTCCCTGATCCATCTCCACTCCGAATCCGCAACTTTAAATAGTCTAAAATATTCAAATAGGAGATTAGCAGTTAGAGGGGTGTGATGGGAACAGGGCTTGCCTACCCCGGCAGGGTTGTTGTTGAGACCTAACCCGGTGTCCAACTTCCAGTCCCTGATCCATCTCCACTCCGGATCCGCAACTTTAAATAGTCTAAAATATTCAAATAGGAGATTAGGAGTTAGAGGGGTGTGATGGGAACAGGGCTTGCCTACCCCGGCAGGGTTGTTGTTGAGACCTAACCCGGTGTCCAACTTCCAGTCCCTGATCCATCTCCACTCCGGATCCGCAACTTTAAATAGTCTAAAATATTCAAATAGGAGATTAGGAGTTAGAGGGGTGTGATGGGAACAGGGCTTGCCTACCCCGGCAGGGTTGTTGTTGAGACCTAACCCGGTGTCCAACTTCCAGTCCCTGATCCATCTCCACTCCGGATCCGCAACTTTAAATAGTCTAAAATATTCGAATAGGAGATTAGGAGTTAGAGGGGTGTGATGGGAACAGGGCTTGCCTACCCCGGCAGGGTTGTTGTTGAGACCTAACCCGGTGTCCAACTTCCAGCCCCTGATCCACCTCCACTCCGGATCCGCAACTTAAAATAGTCTAAAATATTCAAGTAGGAGATTAGGAGTTAGAGGAGTGTGATGGGAACAGGGCTTGCCTACCCCGGCAGGATGTCGTTGAGACCTAACCCGGTGTCCGACTTCCAGCCCCTGGTCCATCTCCACTCTGGATCAGTAACTTTAAATAGTCTAAAATAGTTAAGTAGGAGATTAGGAGTTAGAGAGGTGTGATGTGAGCAGGGCTTGCCTACCCCGGCAGGATTTCGTTGAGACCTAACCCGGTGTCCGACTTCCAGTCCCTGGTCCATCTCCACTCTGGATCCGTAACTTTAAATAGTCTAAAATAGTTAAGTAGGAGATTAGGAGCTAGAGGGGTGTGATGTGAGCAGGGCTTGCCTACCCCGGCAGGATTTCGTTGAGACCTAACCCGGTGTCCGACTTCCAGTCCCTGGTCCATCTCCACTCTGGATCTGTAACTTTAAATAGTCTAAAATATTTAAGTAGGAGATTAGGAGCTAGAGAGGTGTGATGTGAGCAGGGCTTGCCTACCCCGGCAGGATTTCGTTGAGACCTAACCCGGTGTCCGACTTCCAGCCCCTGGTCCATCTCCACTCTGGATCCGTAACTTTAAATAGTCTAAAATATTTAAGTAGGAGATTAGCAGTTAGAGGGGTGTGATGGGAACAGGGTTTGCCTACCCCGGCAGGGTTGTTGTTGAGACCTAACCCGGTGTCCAACTTCCAGTCCCTGATCCATCTCCACTCCGGATCCGCAACTTTAAATAGTCTAAAATATTTAAGTGGGAGATTAATCAGGTATCCAACTTCCGGCCCCTAATTTACTCGTTTACTCGTAGTTACATTGCCTAAACCTAAGACTTTGAGGGTCAATGCCTAACCCCTAAAAAATGAGAGATTTTGCCTAATCCTAAACTATAACCTCGGCAGTAATGCCTAAACCTAAAAAACTGAGGACATTGCCTAAACCTAAATTTAACACCTTAATTTGGCTCTTTTTAACCTGATCCTGATACCTCATTCTAACCCTAACCTCTTAGGAACCCTAACCATAGCCGTAACCGTTACACCTTAGAAACCCTAACCATAACCCTTACACCTTAGAAACCATAACCCTAACCTTTACACCTTAGAAACCCATACTGTAACCATTACACCTTAGCCATAACAACTAATTCCTGTCTGGAATCCCAACTGCAATCCTGAACCCTTAAACTATCGCCTATCTGGAACCCTAGCCTGGATCCCTTGGCCTAGTTCCTATCTGGAACCCATTTTCTTTTTGGAGCCTCTATTCCTTGTCTGGAACCCTATATCTTGAAGCCCTGCATTCTCTAATCTTAACCCTGGAGGGTTGTCAGGGTTTTCCTTCAACAGGGCGTAGTCTTCCCTGGCCGAGACTCCGATTGGTGGGTCAATCTTGAATCAACCAATAATGGATTCTACTGTAGCCATGGTATGGCCAGTATTAATTTCACAAAGGAGGCCCCAAGAGGCCCCATGGGAGACGAGGTCTCACCGGCGGATCCGAAAATCCATGACCCGGCCTTCATCTCGGCCGGAACCCCATGAATTTCACGAGTGTTTTCACTCGCGGTTTCAATTTTGTTCTTTTTACCCATAATGCACCTGAATGCATAATTATTTTAACCACGCCCATCAAGGATTTTTACCCATAATGCACCATTATGCATAATTATTTTAGCCACGCCCATCCAGGATTTTGACCCATAATGCACTTGGTCGATGGAAACTTTCTTTACACGTGAATATCTCGCCTTCCGTAAGTCCGATCGAGATAGAAAGCATACCACCGGACTCGTCTCGACCTCCTCTATCTACTTACACGGTAAGTCTTTATTATTCTTCTTTATTATTTATTTTTTTCCCCACCACGAGCGAAAAGCCGGGTTCCCATTATAGAGTACCCACTTGGCCCTGGACCTTCTTGCACACACCCCATCGTCACGAATCGTCGTTTAGACCTTCGAGACTTCCAGATCCTCATCAGGACCTTGAGCACAATCTCCAAGGCCTTTTTGAAGGCTATTTCCTTGGACCCTCCAGGAGACTCTCATCCTACTAGAACCATCAGGAAGATTCTTCTTGGACTCTGGTCGGGCCGGGAGTCTGCTCCACATCCAGTTCCCTGGGTGTCTGCTTGTTCTCCTTTTCTTGCGGACTTGACCAGGCCTCTTCATAGGAGACTCACTTTCTCAACCTTGTCTGGGCAGATTGTGGTAACCTTACGGTGTCAACAAGCAATCTGTTAACCTGAACAAGGGGTAAGTATACGGCCCTCCCAGGTCCACTTGGACAGCACGTGGGATGTGGTGGTCTATGGCGTCAAAGACCTTAAACGTGGCCAAGTCTTCTATGGGGGTTAGCCCCACTCATACAACAGCACATTTTTGCACCACATTCCTTTGATTCTGCCTTCCATAATGTTAGCTTAACTTTAAATCGCTAAACACTTACCTTCACAAACTTACCTTTTAGATGTAACCATTTTAGCCAAAATACTTACCGTTAAATCCCGAAACCAATAATTTTAAACAAAACTTAAAGCTTGGCACAGACCAAAATAAATTCTCTTAAAAGATCTAATTAACCACCTTTAGCTGTTAATGCCAAGCTTAGCATAACCCTAACCCTAAATTGGCTATGGGACACGCCCCGGGACTTGATCACCCCGGGGTCCTGCCTTCGAGTGAGGGTGTCTGGTGGTAAATGGTGAAACACCCGATGATCTCGAGGTACACCACTGATGAGGTGTCCCACAATTCTTTTAAAACCGTAAACCTTTTCAATCTAAACTTCAATCTAAACTTCAATCTAAACTTCAATCTAAACTTCAATCTACTTACCCTTCTTATGACCTAAAACCTAACTTTTAATTAGCCTCAACCTTAGTCATTGTCTAACCTTAACCACTCAGGGTTATTGCCTAAACCTAAAACTAAATCAGTTCTTTTGACTACCTAATATTCCAGGTAACTAAATTAGCCTTAACCTTTGTCTCTTTCTAAACCTAACCAATCAGGATATATGCCTAAACTTAACCTTTAAATCAGGACTAACACTTCAAACCTTAACCTAATACTCTAAAAACTTTTACGTCATTTAGACAACATGGTGACTCATGAAGTATGCAATGAACGTGATCAACTGGACCCTGGGAACAGAGTGACAAGCGCCGGCCCGTGCATTGCCTTTGGCTCTCTATACCAAACTGCTCTAGTCGTCAGACAGAGTGGGGAGAGTCATCGAGATAGAACTCCTTACACCTAACCCGCCAGTGCCTTCGGACAACCTTTCCCATGGGAAGCCTTAATGATCACGATCTGGTCTGTTGGAACGGTGGGTGGGAGGTAGGCTTAGGTTGCGGTTGAGACAGATTCCCTGTGTCCTGCTCCTCTGCCGAAATCCATCTAACTGGTTCGACGGATCTTCTTTGCAGACTTCTGATCACCAATAAAATATAATTTATTAGAATCCATGGTCAGGATTTCCCATGCCCCTTTCTGCTCTGATGAGGAGTTTGAGAGGAGCAATGGGAGCGGAGCACGCCTAACCCGGCGGGGTTGTTGTTGAGACCTAACCCGGTGTCCAACTTCCAAGTCTCTGATCCATTCCTAACCTGGTTCTATGAATAATAATAACTAGATCAATTTGCTTACCTTAAGTATCCATTACTACCTTTAATCTATATACCACAATAAATAAATCATTTTACTTACCTTAAACAGCCAAAAATGGGATTTCCCACGTCCCTCTCTGATCTATTTAGGAGCTAGAGGGGTGTGATGGGAACAGGGCTTGCCTACCCCGGCAGGGTTGTTGTTGAGACCTAACCCGGTGTCCAACTTCCAGTCCCTGATCCATCTCCACTCCGAATCCGCAACTTTAAATAGTCTAAAATATTCAAATAGGAGATTAGCAGTTAGAGGGGTGTGATGGGAACAGGGCTTGCCTACCCCGGCAGGGTTGTTGTTGAGACCTAACCCGGTGTCCAACTTCCAGTCCCTGATCCATCTCCACTCCGGATCCGCAACTTTAAATAGTCTAAAATATTCAAATAGGAGATTAGGAGTTAGAGGGGTGTGATGGGAACAGGGCTTGCCTACCCCGGCAGGGTTGTTGTTGAGACCTAACCCGGTGTCCAACTTCCAGTCCCTGATCCATCTCCACTCCGGATCCGCAACTTTAAATAGTCTAAAATATTCAAATAGGAGATTAGGAGTTAGAGGGGTGTGATGGGAACAGGGCTTGCCTACCCCGGCAGGGTTGTTGTTGAGACCTAACCCGGTGTCCAACTTCCAGTCCCTGATCCATCTCCACTCCGGATCCGCAACTTTAAATAGTCTAAAATATTCGAATAGGAGATTAGGAGTTAGAGGGGTGTGATGGGAACAGGGCTTGCCTACCCCGGCAGGGTTGTTGTTGAGACCTAACCCGGTGTCCAACTTCCAGCCCCTGATCCACCTCCACTCCGGATCCGCAACTTAAAATAGTCTAAAATATTCAAGTAGGAGATTAGGAGTTAGAGGAGTGTGATGGGAACAGGGCTTGCCTACCCCGGCAGGATGTCGTTGAGACCTAACCCGGTGTCCGACTTCCAGCCCCTGGTCCATCTCCACTCTGGATCAGTAACTTTAAATAGTCTAAAATAGTTAAGTAGGAGATTAGGAGTTAGAGAGGTGTGATGTGAGCAGGGCTTGCCTACCCCGGCAGGATTTCGTTGAGACCTAACCCGGTGTCCGACTTCCAGTCCCTGGTCCATCTCCACTCTGGATCCGTAACTTTAAATAGTCTAAAATAGTTAAGTAGGAGATTAGGAGCTAGAGGGGTGTGATGTGAGCAGGGCTTGCCTACCCCGGCAGGATTTCGTTGAGACCTAACCCGGTGTCCGACTTCCAGTCCCTGGTCCATCTCCACTCTGGATCTGTAACTTTAAATAGTCTAAAATATTTAAGTAGGAGATTAGGAGCTAGAGAGGTGTGATGTGAGCAGGGCTTGCCTACCCCGGCAGGATTTCGTTGAGACCTAACCCGGTGTCCGACTTCCAGCCCCTGGTCCATCTCCACTCTGGATCCGTAACTTTAAATAGTCTAAAATATTTAAGTAGGAGATTAGCAGTTAGAGGGGTGTGATGGGAACAGGGTTTGCCTACCCCGGCAGGGTTGTTGTTGAGACCTAACCCGGTGTCCAACTTCCAGTCCCTGATCCATCTCCACTCCGGATCCGCAACTTTAAATAGTCTAAAATATTTAAGTGGGAGATTAATCAGGTATCCAACTTCCGGCCCCTAATTTACTCGTTTACTCGTAGTTACATTGCCTAAACCTAAGACTTTGAGGGTCAATGCCTAACCCCTAAAAAATGAGAGATTTTGCCTAATCCTAAACTATAACCTCGGCAGTAATGCCTAAACCTAAAAAACTGAGGACATTGCCTAAACCTAAATTTAACACCTTAATTTGGCTCTTTTTAACCTGATCCTGATACCTCATTCTAACCCTAACCTCTTAGGAACCCTAACCATAGCCGTAACCGTTACACCTTAGAAACCCTAACCATAACCCTTACACCTTAGAAACCATAACCCTAACCTTTACACCTTAGAAACCCATACTGTAACCATTACACCTTAGCCATAACAACTAATTCCTGTCTGGAATCCCAACTGCAATCCTGAACCCTTAAACTATCGCCTATCTGGAACCCTAGCCTGGATCCCTTGGCCTAGTTCCTATCTGGAACCCATTTTCTTTTTGGAGCCTCTATTCCTTGTCTGGAACCCTATATCTTGAAGCCCTGCATTCTCTAATCTTAACCCTGGAGGGTTGTCAGGGTTTTCCTTCAACAGGGCGTAGTCTTCCCTGGCCGAGACTCCGATTGGTGGGTCAATCTTGAATCAACCAATAATGGATTCTACTGTAGCCATGGTATGGCCAGTATTAATTTCACAAAGGAGGCCCCAAGAGGCCCCATGGGAGACGAGGTCTCACCGGCGGATCCGAAAATCCATGACCCGGCCTTCATCTCGGCCGGAACCCCATGAATTTCACGAGTGTTTTCACTCGCGGTTTCAATTTTGTTCTTTTTACCCATAATGCACCTGAATGCATAATTATTTTAACCACGCCCATCAAGGATTTTTACCCATAATGCACCATTATGCATAATTATTTTAGCCACGCCCATCCAGGATTTTGACCCATAATGCACTTGGTCGATGGAAACTTTCTTTACACGTGAATATCTCGCCTTCCGTAAGTCCGATCGAGATAGAAAGCATACCACCGGACTCGTCTCGACCTCCTCTATCTACTTACACGGTAAGTCTTTATTATTCTTCTTTATTATTTATTTTTTTCCCCACCACGAGCGAAAAGCCGGGTTCCCATTATAGAGTACCCACTTGGCCCTGGACCTTCTTGCACACACCCCATCGTCACGAATCGTCGTTTAGACCTTCGAGACTTCCAGATCCTCATCAGGACCTTGAGCACAATCTCCAAGGCCTTTTTGAAGGCTATTTCCTTGGACCCTCCAGGAGACTCTCATCCTACTAGAACCATCAGGAAGATTCTTCTTGGACTCTGGTCGGGCCGGGAGTCTGCTCCACATCCAGTTCCCTGGGTGTCTGCTTGTTCTCCTTTTCTTGCGGACTTGACCAGGCCTCTTCATAGGAGACTCACTTTCTCAACCTTGTCTGGGCAGATTGTGGTAACCTTACGGTGTCAACAAGCAATCTGTTAACCTGAACAAGGGGTAAGTATACGGCCCTCCCAGGTCCACTTGGACAGCACGTGGGATGTGGTGGTCTATGGCGTCAAAGACCTTAAACGTGGCCAAGTCTTCTATGGGGGTTAGCCCCACTCATACAACAGCACATTTTTGCACCACATTCCTTTGATTCTGCCTTCCATAATGTTAGCTTAACTTTAAATCGCTAAACACTTACCTTCACAAACTTACCTTTTAGATGTAACCATTTTAGCCAAAATACTTACCGTTAAATCCCGAAACCAATAATTTTAAACAAAACTTAAAGCTTGGCACAGACCAAAATAAATTCTCTTAAAAGATCTAATTAACCACCTTTAGCTGTTAATGCCAAGCTTAGCATAACCCTAACCCTAAATTGGCTATGGGACACGCCCCGGGACTTGATCACCCCGGGGTCCTGCCTTCGAGTGAGGGTGTCTGGTGGTAAATGGTGAAACACCCGATGATCTCGAGGTACACCACTGATGAGGTGTCCCACAATTCTTTTAAAACCGTAAACCTTTTCAATCTAAACTTCAATCTAAACTTCAATCTAAACTTCAATCTAAACTTCAATCTACTTACCCTTCTTATGACCTAAAACCTAACTTTTAATTAGCCTCAACCTTAGTCATTGTCTAACCTTAACCACTCAGGGTTATTGCCTAAACCTAAAACTAAATCAGTTCTTTTGACTACCTAATATTCCAGGTAACTAAATTAGCCTTAACCTTTGTCTCTTTCTAAACCTAACCAATCAGGATATATGCCTAAACTTAACCTTTAAATCAGGACTAACACTTCAAACCTTAACCTAATACTCTAAAAACTTTTACGTCATTTAGACAACATGGTGACTCATGAAGTATGCAATGAACGTGATCAACTGGACCCTGGGAACAGAGTGACAAGCGCCGGCCCGTGCATTGCCTTTGGCTCTCTATACCAAACTGCTCTAGTCGTCAGACAGAGTGGGGAGAGTCATCGAGATAGAACTCCTTACACCTAACCCGCCAGTGCCTTCGGACAACCTTTCCCATGGGAAGCCTTAATGATCACGATCTGGTCTGTTGGAACGGTGGGTGGGAGGTAGGCTTAGGTTGCGGTTGAGACAGATTCCCTGTGTCCTGCTCCTCTGCCGAAATCCATCTAACTGGTTCGACGGATCTTCTTTGCAGACTTCTGATCACCAATAAAATATAATTTATTAGAATCCATGGTCAGGATTTCCCATGCCCCTTTCTGCTCTGATGAGGAGTTTGAGAGGAGCAATGGGAGCGGAGCACGCCTAACCCGGCGGGGTTGTTGTTGAGACCTAACCCGGTGTCCAACTTCCAAGTCTCTGATCCATTCCTAACCTGGTTCTATGAATAATAATAACTAGATCAATTTGCTTACCTTAAGTATCCATTACTACCTTTAATCTATATACCACAATAAATAAATCATTTTACTTACCTTAAACAGCCAAAAATGGGATTTCCCACGTCCCTCTCTGATCTATTTAGGAGCTAGAGGGGTGTGATGGGAACAGGGCTTGCCTACCCCGGCAGGGTTGTTGTTGAGACCTAACCCGGTGTCCAACTTCCAGTCCCTGATCCATCTCCACTCCGAATCCGCAACTTTAAATAGTCTAAAATATTCAAATAGGAGATTAGCAGTTAGAGGGGTGTGATGGGAACAGGGCTTGCCTACCCCGGCAGGGTTGTTGTTGAGACCTAACCCGGTGTCCAACTTCCAGTCCCTGATCCATCTCCACTCCGGATCCGCAACTTTAAATAGTCTAAAATATTCAAATAGGAGATTAGGAGTTAGAGGGGTGTGATGGGAACAGGGCTTGCCTACCCCGGCAGGGTTGTTGTTGAGACCTAACCCGGTGTCCAACTTCCAGTCCCTGATCCATCTCCACTCCGGATCCGCAACTTTAAATAGTCTAAAATATTCAAATAGGAGATTAGGAGTTAGAGGGGTGTGATGGGAACAGGGCTTGCCTACCCCGGCAGGGTTGTTGTTGAGACCTAACCCGGTGTCCAACTTCCAGTCCCTGATCCATCTCCACTCCGGATCCGCAACTTTAAATAGTCTAAAATATTCGAATAGGAGATTAGGAGTTAGAGGGGTGTGATGGGAACAGGGCTTGCCTACCCCGGCAGGGTTGTTGTTGAGACCTAACCCGGTGTCCAACTTCCAGCCCCTGATCCACCTCCACTCCGGATCCGCAACTTAAAATAGTCTAAAATATTCAAGTAGGAGATTAGGAGTTAGAGGAGTGTGATGGGAACAGGGCTTGCCTACCCCGGCAGGATGTCGTTGAGACCTAACCCGGTGTCCGACTTCCAGCCCCTGGTCCATCTCCACTCTGGATCAGTAACTTTAAATAGTCTAAAATAGTTAAGTAGGAGATTAGGAGTTAGAGAGGTGTGATGTGAGCAGGGCTTGCCTACCCCGGCAGGATTTCGTTGAGACCTAACCCGGTGTCCGACTTCCAGTCCCTGGTCCATCTCCACTCTGGATCCGTAACTTTAAATAGTCTAAAATAGTTAAGTAGGAGATTAGGAGCTAGAGGGGTGTGATGTGAGCAGGGCTTGCCTACCCCGGCAGGATTTCGTTGAGACCTAACCCGGTGTCCGACTTCCAGTCCCTGGTCCATCTCCACTCTGGATCTGTAACTTTAAATAGTCTAAAATATTTAAGTAGGAGATTAGGAGCTAGAGAGGTGTGATGTGAGCAGGGCTTGCCTACCCCGGCAGGATTTCGTTGAGACCTAACCCGGTGTCCGACTTCCAGCCCCTGGTCCATCTCCACTCTGGATCCGTAACTTTAAATAGTCTAAAATATTTAAGTAGGAGATTAGCAGTTAGAGGGGTGTGATGGGAACAGGGTTTGCCTACCCCGGCAGGGTTGTTGTTGAGACCTAACCCGGTGTCCAACTTCCAGTCCCTGATCCATCTCCACTCCGGATCCGCAACTTTAAATAGTCTAAAATATTTAAGTGGGAGATTAATCAGGTATCCAACTTCCGGCCCCTAATTTACTCGTTTACTCGTAGTTACATTGCCTAAACCTAAGACTTTGAGGGTCAATGCCTAACCCCTAAAAAATGAGAGATTTTGCCTAATCCTAAACTATAACCTCGGCAGTAATGCCTAAACCTAAAAAACTGAGGACATTGCCTAAACCTAAATTTAACACCTTAATTTGGCTCTTTTTAACCTGATCCTGATACCTCATTCTAACCCTAACCTCTTAGGAACCCTAACCATAGCCGTAACCGTTACACCTTAGAAACCCTAACCATAACCCTTACACCTTAGAAACCATAACCCTAACCTTTACACCTTAGAAACCCATACTGTAACCATTACACCTTAGCCATAACAACTAATTCCTGTCTGGAATCCCAACTGCAATCCTGAACCCTTAAACTATCGCCTATCTGGAACCCTAGCCTGGATCCCTTGGCCTAGTTCCTATCTGGAACCCATTTTCTTTTTGGAGCCTCTATTCCTTGTCTGGAACCCTATATCTTGAAGCCCTGCATTCTCTAATCTTAACCCTGGAGGGTTGTCAGGGTTTTCCTTCAACAGGGCGTAGTCTTCCCTGGCCGAGACTCCGATTGGTGGGTCAATCTTGAATCAACCAATAATGGATTCTACTGTAGCCATGGTATGGCCAGTATTAATTTCACAAAGGAGGCCCCAAGAGGCCCCATGGGAGACGAGGTCTCACCGGCGGATCCGAAAATCCATGACCCGGCCTTCATCTCGGCCGGAACCCCATGAATTTCACGAGTGTTTTCACTCGCGGTTTCAATTTTGTTCTTTTTACCCATAATGCACCTGAATGCATAATTATTTTAACCACGCCCATCAAGGATTTTTACCCATAATGCACCATTATGCATAATTATTTTAGCCACGCCCATCCAGGATTTTGACCCATAATGCACTTGGTCGATGGAAACTTTCTTTACACGTGAATATCTCGCCTTCCGTAAGTCCGATCGAGATAGAAAGCATACCACCGGACTCGTCTCGACCTCCTCTATCTACTTACACGGTAAGTCTTTATTATTCTTCTTTATTATTTATTTTTTTCCCCACCACGAGCGAAAAGCCGGGTTCCCATTATAGAGTACCCACTTGGCCCTGGACCTTCTTGCACACACCCCATCGTCACGAATCGTCGTTTAGACCTTCGAGACTTCCAGATCCTCATCAGGACCTTGAGCACAATCTCCAAGGCCTTTTTGAAGGCTATTTCCTTGGACCCTCCAGGAGACTCTCATCCTACTAGAACCATCAGGAAGATTCTTCTTGGACTCTGGTCGGGCCGGGAGTCTGCTCCACATCCAGTTCCCTGGGTGTCTGCTTGTTCTCCTTTTCTTGCGGACTTGACCAGGCCTCTTCATAGGAGACTCACTTTCTCAACCTTGTCTGGGCAGATTGTGGTAACCTTACGGTGTCAACAAGCAATCTGTTAACCTGAACAAGGGGTAAGTATACGGCCCTCCCAGGTCCACTTGGACAGCACGTGGGATGTGGTGGTCTATGGCGTCAAAGACCTTAAACGTGGCCAAGTCTTCTATGGGGGTTAGCCCCACTCATACAACAGCACATTTTTGCACCACATTCCTTTGATTCTGCCTTCCATAATGTTAGCTTAACTTTAAATCGCTAAACACTTACCTTCACAAACTTACCTTTTAGATGTAACCATTTTAGCCAAAATACTTACCGTTAAATCCCGAAACCAATAATTTTAAACAAAACTTAAAGCTTGGCACAGACCAAAATAAATTCTCTTAAAAGATCTAATTAACCACCTTTAGCTGTTAATGCCAAGCTTAGCATAACCCTAACCCTAAATTGGCTATGGGACACGCCCCGGGACTTGATCACCCCGGGGTCCTGCCTTCGAGTGAGGGTGTCTGGTGGTAAATGGTGAAACACCCGATGATCTCGAGGTACACCACTGATGAGGTGTCCCACAATTCTTTTAAAACCGTAAACCTTTTCAATCTAAACTTCAATCTAAACTTCAATCTAAACTTCAATCTAAACTTCAATCTACTTACCCTTCTTATGACCTAAAACCTAACTTTTAATTAGCCTCAACCTTAGTCATTGTCTAACCTTAACCACTCAGGGTTATTGCCTAAACCTAAAACTAAATCAGTTCTTTTGACTACCTAATATTCCAGGTAACTAAATTAGCCTTAACCTTTGTCTCTTTCTAAACCTAACCAATCAGGATATATGCCTAAACTTAACCTTTAAATCAGGACTAACACTTCAAACCTTAACCTAATACTCTAAAAACTTTTACGTCATTTAGACAACATGGTGACTCATGAAGTATGCAATGAACGTGATCAACTGGACCCTGGGAACAGAGTGACAAGCGCCGGCCCGTGCATTGCCTTTGGCTCTCTATACCAAACTGCTCTAGTCGTCAGACAGAGTGGGGAGAGTCATCGAGATAGAACTCCTTACACCTAACCCTAACCCTAACCCTAACCCTAACCCTAACCCTAACCCCAAACTCCCTCCCATCCCTTAACCTAAGGTCAGTGTACCGGATCCCTAATCTTTTACTTCCCTAACCCTAAGGCCAGTGGCCGGGTCCCTAATCCTAAGTCCCCCTTCCTAAGGCTATCTAGCCGGATCCCTAACCCTAATTCCCATAATAATATTTACTTTCGCCCTTACCCACTTATATATATAGCAATTCCCCACCGTGTCCCTTCCATATACATCAGACTTCCGTGGAGGAAGGACATGGGACACGGTGCTGGTGCAATTTTGTTTCTCATTCACTCATTCGGCCAGGATGGAGGCGGATTGACCTTGTGGGGGTCTTTGGCACTGGGGGGTGCCTCCGGGGGACACCGGGAGGGGCGGCGATGCCGCACACGGGGGGGCGCCAGAATCCAGCAGGAGCAATAGACCTAGTTAGGAAATAAACCCAGGATGGAAATATGAAACCACAGTGTGGACATGTAATAATTATTTGGGAGTGGTGGACCCAAAAAGCCCCAGTGGGGACCCGAAGCCTCAGTGAGGAGATGCCCTGCTCTGGAAATGGATATACTTACCTGTCTGCTTCGCCGCTCCTCCTTCTGCTCCTCCGGACCACTTACCTGTTGCCTTGGACTCCTCAGGATCTTCCTTCTTCATCGCCCCTGGAAAAAAGGACACACAAACAATTAATTAACATTTCAAGCCCCAGGTGGGCATTGGATGGGGTGCGTGCAGGCGGGTGGATGCACCGATGGACCTGAATTGGCCAGTGCATTCCTGTGGCCCTGGGACGCTGGGGTCACAATCTTATAACCCTAACCAGCCCGTGCCATTCAGGTCCATCAGCATCCACCTTCTTCACGTTGCCACCATTACAAGGCCTAACGAGGCTATAATAATTTTTTTGCCGGCTCCCTGATGAAGGCATGGCAGCCAGAAACGCGTTGGAGCCTGACCCTCAAGGTCAGTGACTACCACTTACCAAATTTTAGGCCCAAACTCCCTCCCATCCCTTAACCTAAGGTCAGTGTACCGGATCCCTAATCTTTTACTTCCCTAACCCTAAGGCCAGTGGCCGGGTCCCTAATCCTAAGTCCCCCTTCCTAAGGCTATCTAGCCGGATCCCTAACCCTAATTCCCATAATAATATTTACTTTCGCCCTTACCCACTTATATATATAGCAATTCCCCACCGTGTCCCTTCCATATACATCAGACTTCCGTGGAGGAAGGACATGGGACACGGTGCTGGTGCAATTTTGTTTCTCATTCACTCATTCGGCCAGGATGGAGGCGGATTGACCTTGTGGGGGTCTTTGGCACTGGGGGGTGCCTCCGGGGGACACCGGGAGGGGCGGCGATGCCGCACACGGGGGGGCGCCAGAATCCAGCAGGAGCAATAGACCTAGTTAGGAAATAAACCCAGGATGGAAATATGAAACCACAGTGTGGACATGTAATAATTATTTGGGAGTGGTGGACCCAAAAAGCCCCAGTGGGGACCCGAAGCCTCAGTGAGGAGATGCCCTGCTCTGGAAATGGATATACTTACCTGTCTGCTTCGCCGCTCCTCCTTCTGCTCCTCCGGACCACTTACCTGTTGCCTTGGACTCCTCAGGATCTTCCTTCTTCATCGCCCCTGGAAAAAAGGACACACAAACAATTAATTAACATTTCAAGCCCCAGGTGGGCATTGGATGGGGTGCGTGCAGGCGGGTGGATGCACCGATGGACCTGAATTGGCCAGTGCATTCCTGTGGCCCTGGGACGCTGGGGTCACAATCTTATAACCCTAACCAGCCCGTGCCATTCAGGTCCATCAGCATCCACCTTCTTCACGTTGCCACCATTACAAGGCCTAACGAGGCTATAATAATTTTTTTGCCGGCTCCCTGATGAAGGCATGGCAGCCAGAAACGCGTTGGAGCCTGACCCTCAAGGTCAGTGACTACCACTTACCAAATTTTAGGCCCAAACTCCCTCCCATCCCTTAACCTAAGGTCAGTGTACCGGATCCCTAATCTTTTACTTCCCTAACCCTAAGGCCAGTGGCCGGGTCCCTAATCCTAAGTCCCCCTTCCTAAGGCTATCTAGCCGGATCCCTAACCCTAATTCCCATAATAATATTTACTTTCGCCCTTACCCACTTATATATATAGCAATTCCCCACCGTGTCCCTTCCATATACATCAGACTTCCGTGGAGGAAGGACATGGGACACGGTGCTGGTGCAATTTTGTTTCTCATTCACTCATTCGGCCAGGATGGAGGCGGATTGACCTTGTGGGGGTCTTTGGCACTGGGGGGTGCCTCCGGGGGACACCGGGAGGGGCGGCGATGCCGCACACGGGGGGGCGCCAGAATCCAGCAGGAGCAATAGACCTAGTTAGGAAATAAACCCAGGATGGAAATATGAAACCACAGTGTGGACATGTAATAATTATTTGGGAGTGGTGGACCCAAAAAGCCCCAGTGGGGACCCGAAGCCTCAGTGAGGAGATGCCCTGCTCTGGAAATGGATATACTTACCTGTCTGCTTCGCCGCTCCTCCTTCTGCTCCTCCGGACCACTTACCTGTTGCCTTGGACTCCTCAGGATCTTCCTTCTTCATCGCCCCTGGAAAAAAGGACACACAAACAATTAATTAACATTTCAAGCCCCAGGTGGGCATTGGATGGGGTGCGTGCAGGCGGGTGGATGCACCGATGGACCTGAATTGGCCAGTGCATTCCTGTGGCCCTGGGACGCTGGGGTCACAATCTTATAACCCTAACCAGCCCGTGCCATTCAGGTCCATCAGCATCCACCTTCTTCACGTTGCCACCATTACAAGGCCTAACGAGGCTATAATAATTTTTTTGCCGGCTCCCTGATGAAGGCATGGCAGCCAGACACGCGTTGGAGCCTGACCCTCAAGGTCAGTGACTACCACTTACCAAATTTTAGGCCCAAACTCCCTCCCATCCCTTAACCTAAGGTCAGTGTACCGGATCCCTAATCTTTTACTTCCCTAACCCTAAGGCCAGTGGCCGGGTCCCTAATCCTAAGTCCCCCTTCCTAAGGCTATCTAGCCGGATCCCTAACCCTAATTCCCATAATAATATTTACTTTCGCCCTTACCCACTTATATATATAGCAATTCCCCACCGTGTCCCTTCCATATACATCAGACTTCCGTGGAGGAAGGACATGGGACACGGTGCTGGTGCAATTTTGTTTCTCATTCACTCATTCGGCCAGGATGGAGGCGGATTGACCTTGTGGGGGTCTTTGGCACTGGGGGGTGCCTCCGGGGGACACCGGGAGGGGCGGCGATGCCGCACACGGGGGGGCGCCAGAATCCAGCAGGAGCAATAGACCTAGTTAGGAAATAAACCCAGGATGGAAATATGAAACCACAGTGTGGACATGTAATAATTATTTGGGAGTGGTGGACCCAAAAAGCCCCAGTGGGGACCCGAAGCCTCAGTGAGGAGATGCCCTGCTCTGGAAATGGATATACTTACCTGTCTGCTTCGCCGCTCCTCCTTCTGCTCCTCCGGACCACTTACCTGTTGCCTTGGACTCCTCAGGATCTTCCTTCTTCATCGCCCCTGGAAAAAAGGACACACAAACAATTAATTAACATTTCAAGCCCCAGGTGGGCATTGGATGGGGTGCGTGCAGGCGGGTGGATGCACCGATGGACCTGAATTGGCCAGTGCATTCCTGTGGCCCTGGGACGCTGGGGTCACAATCTTATAACCCTAACCAGCCCGTGCCATTCAGGTCCATCAGCATCCACCTTCTTCACGTTGCCACCATTACAAGGCCTAACGAGGCTATAATAATTTTTTTGCCGGCTCCCTGATGAAGGCATGGCAGCCAGACACGCGTTGGAGCCTGACCCTCAAGGTCAGTGACTACCACTTACCAAATTTTAGGCCCAAACTCCCTCCCATCCCTTAACCTAAGGTCAGTGTACCGGATCCCTAATCTTTTACTTCCCTAACCCTAAGGCCAGTGGCCGGGTCCCTAATCCTAAGTCCCCCTTCCTAAGGCTATCTAGCCGGATCCCTAACCCTAATTCCCATAATAATATTTACTTTCGCCCTTACCCACTTATATATATAGCAATTCCCCACCGTGTCCCTTCCATATACATCAGACTTCCGTGGAGGAAGGACATGGGACACGGTGCTGGTGCAATTTTGTTTCTCATTCACTCATTCGGCCAGGATGGAGGCGGATTGACCTTGTGGGGGTCTTTGGCACTGGGGGGTGCCTCCGGGGGACACCGGGAGGGGCGGCGATGCCGCACACGGGGGGGCGCCAGAATCCAGCAGGAGCAATAGACCTAGTTAGGAAATAAACCCAGGATGGAAATATGAAACCACAGTGTGGACATGTAATAATTATTTGGGAGTGGTGGACCCAAAAAGCCCCAGTGGGGACCCGAAGCCTCAGTGAGGAGATGCCCTGCTCTGGAAATGGATATACTTACCTGTCTGCTTCGCCGCTCCTCCTTCTGCTCCTCCGGACCACTTACCTGTTGCCTTGGACTCCTCAGGATCTTCCTTCTTCATCGCCCCTGGAAAAAAGGACACACAAACAATTAATTAACATTTCAAGCCCCAGGTGGGCATTGGATGGGGTGCGTGCAGGCGGGTGGATGCACCGATGGACCTGAATTGGCCAGTGCATTCCTGTGGCCCTGGGACGCTGGGGTCACAATCTTATAACCCTAACCAGCCCGTGCCATTCAGGTCCATCAGCATCCACCTTCTTCACGTTGCCACCATTACAAGGCCTAACGAGGCTATAATAATTTTTTTGCCGGCTCCCTGATGAAGGCATGGCAGCCAGAAACGCGTTGGAGCCTGACCCTCAAGGTCAGTGACTACCACTTACCAAATTTTAGGCCCAAACTCCCTCCCATCCCTTAACCTAAGGTCAGTGTACCGGATCCCTAATCTTTTACTTCCCTAACCCTAAGGCCAGTGGCCGGGTCCCTAATCCTAAGTCCCCCTTCCTAAGGCTATCTAGCCGGATCCCTAACCCTAATTCCCATAATAATATTTACTTTCGCCCTTACCCACTTATATATATAGCAATTCCCCACCGTGTCCCTTCCATATACATCAGACTTCCGTGGAGGAAGGACATGGGACACGGTGCTGGTGCAATTTTGTTTCTCATTCACTCATTCGGCCAGGATGGAGGCGGATTGACCTTGTGGGGGTCTTTGGCACTGGGGGGTGCCTCCGGGGGACACCGGGAGGGGCGGCGATGCCGCACACGGGGGGGCGCCAGAATCCAGCAGGAGCAATAGACCTAGTTAGGAAATAAACCCAGGATGGAAATATGAAACCACAGTGTGGACATGTAATAATTATTTGGGAGTGGTGGACCCAAAAAGCCCCAGTGGGGACCCGAAGCCTCAGTGAGGAGATGCCCTGCTCTGGAAATGGATATACTTACCTGTCTGCTTCGCCGCTCCTCCTTCTGCTCCTCCGGACCACTTACCTGTTGCCTTGGACTCCTCAGGATCTTCCTTCTTCATCGCCCCTGGAAAAAAGGACACACAAACAATTAATTAACATTTCAAGCCCCAGGTGGGCATTGGATGGGGTGCGTGCAGGCGGGTGGATGCACCGATGGACCTGAATTGGCCAGTGCATTCCTGTGGCCCTGGGACGCTGGGGTCACAATCTTATAACCCTAACCAGCCCGTGCCATTCAGGTCCATCAGCATCCACCTTCTTCACGTTGCCACCATTACAAGGCCTAACGAGGCTATAATAATTTTTTTGCCGGCTCCCTGATGAAGGCATGGCAGCCAGAAACGCGTTGGAGCCTGACCCTCAAGGTCAGTGACTACCACTTACCAAATTTTAGGCCCAAACTCCCTCCCATCCCTTAACCTAAGGTCAGTGTACCGGATCCCTAATCTTTTACTTCCCTAACCCTAAGGCCAGTGGCCGGGTCCCTAATCCTAAGTCCCCCTTCCTAAGGCTATCTAGCCGGATCCCTAACCCTAATTCCCATAATAATATTTACTTTCGCCCTTACCCACTTATATATATAGCAATTCCCCACCGTGTCCCTTCCATATACATCAGACTTCCGTGGAGGAAGGACATGGGACACGGTGCTGGTGCAATTTTGTTTCTCATTCACTCATTCGGCCAGGATGGAGGCGGATTGACCTTGTGGGGGTCTTTGGCACTGGGGGGTGCCTCCGGGGGACACCGGGAGGGGCGGCGATGCCGCACACGGGGGGGCGCCAGAATCCAGCAGGAGCAATAGACCTAGTTAGGAAATAAACCCAGGATGGAAATATGAAACCACAGTGTGGACATGTAATAATTATTTGGGAGTGGTGGACCCAAAAAGCCCCAGTGGGGACCCGAAGCCTCAGTGAGGAGATGCCCTGCTCTGGAAATGGATATACTTACCTGTCTGCTTCGCCGCTCCTCCTTCTGCTCCTCCGGACCACTTACCTGTTGCCTTGGACTCCTCAGGATCTTCCTTCTTCATCGCCCCTGGAAAAAAGGACACACAAACAATTAATTAACATTTCAAGCCCCAGGTGGGCATTGGATGGGGTGCGTGCAGGCGGGTGGATGCACCGATGGACCTGAATTGGCCAGTGCATTCCTGTGGCCCTGGGACGCTGGGGTCACAATCTTATAACCCTAACCAGCCCGTGCCATTCAGGTCCATCAGCATCCACCTTCTTCACGTTGCCACCATTACAAGGCCTAACGAGGCTATAATAATTTTTTTGCCGGCTCCCTGATGAAGGCATGGCAGCCAGAAACGCGTTGGAGCCTGACCCTCAAGGTCAGTGACTACCACTTACCAAATTTTAGGCCCAAACTCCCTCCCATCCCTTAACCTAAGGTCAGTGTACCGGATCCCTAATCTTTTACTTCCCTAACCCTAAGGCCAGTGGCCGGGTCCCTAATCCTAAGTCCCCCTTCCTAAGGCTATCTAGCCGGATCCCTAACCCTAATTCCCATAATAATATTTACTTTCGCCCTTACCCACTTATATATATAGCAATTCCCCACCGTGTCCCTTCCATATACATCAGACTTCCGTGGAGGAAGGACATGGGACACGGTGCTGGTGCAATTTTGTTTCTCATTCACTCATTCGGCCAGGATGGAGGCGGATTGACCTTGTGGGGGTCTTTGGCACTGGGGGGTGCCTCCGGGGGACACCGGGAGGGGCGGCGATGCCGCACACGGGGGGGCGCCAGAATCCAGCAGGAGCAATAGACCTAGTTAGGAAATAAACCCAGGATGGAAATATGAAACCACAGTGTGGACATGTAATAATTATTTGGGAGTGGTGGACCCAAAAAGCCCCAGTGGGGACCCGAAGCCTCAGTGAGGAGATGCCCTGCTCTGGAAATGGATATACTTACCTGTCTGCTTCGCCGCTCCTCCTTCTGCTCCTCCGGACCACTTACCTGTTGCCTTGGACTCCTCAGGATCTTCCTTCTTCATCGCCCCTGGAAAAAAGGACACACAAACAATTAATTAACATTTCAAGCCCCAGGTGGGCATTGGATGGGGTGCGTGCAGGCGGGTGGATGCACCGATGGACCTGAATTGGCCAGTGCATTCCTGTGGCCCTGGGACGCTGGGGTCACAATCTTATAACCCTAACCAGCCCGTGCCATTCAGGTCCATCAGCATCCACCTTCTTCACGTTGCCACCATTACAAGGCCTAACGAGGCTATAATAATTTTTTTGCCGGCTCCCTGATGAAGGCATGGCAGCCAGAAACGCGTTGGAGCCTGACCCTCAAGGTCAGTGACTACCACTTACCAAATTTTAGGCCCAAACTCCCTCCCATCCCTTAACCTAAGGTCAGTGTACCGGATCCCTAATCTTTTACTTCCCTAACCCTAAGGCCAGTGGCCGGGTCCCTAATCCTAAGTCCCCCTTCCTAAGGCTATCTAGCCGGATCCCTAACCCTAATTCCCATAATAATATTTACTTTCGCCCTTACCCACTTATATATATAGCAATTCCCCACCGTGTCCCTTCCATATACATCAGACTTCCGTGGAGGAAGGACATGGGACACGGTGCTGGTGCAATTTTGTTTCTCATTCACTCATTCGGCCAGGATGGAGGCGGATTGACCTTGTGGGGGTCTTTGGCACTGGGGGGTGCCTCCGGGGGACACCGGGAGGGGCGGCGATGCCGCACACGGGGGGGCGCCAGAATCCAGCAGGAGCAATAGACCTAGTTAGGAAATAAACCCAGGATGGAAATATGAAACCACAGTGTGGACATGTAATAATTATTTGGGAGTGGTGGACCCAAAAAGCCCCAGTGGGGACCCGAAGCCTCAGTGAGGAGATGCCCTGCTCTGGAAATGGATATACTTACCTGTCTGCTTCGCCGCTCCTCCTTCTGCTCCTCCGGACCACTTACCTGTTGCCTTGGACTCCTCAGGATCTTCCTTCTTCATCGCCCCTGGAAAAAAGGACACACAAACAATTAATTAACATTTCAAGCCCCAGGTGGGCATTGGATGGGGTGCGTGCAAGCGGGTGGATGCACCGATGGACCTGAATTGGCCAGTGCATTCCTGTGGCCCTGGGACGCTGGGGTCACAATCTTATAACCCTAACCAGCCCGTGCCATTCAGGTCCATCAGCATCCACCTTCTTCACGTTGCCACCATTACAAGGCCTAACGAGGCTATAATAATTTTTTTGCCGGCTCCCTGATGAAGGCATGGCAGCCAGAAACGCGTTGGAGCCTGACCCTCAAGGTCAGTGACTACCACTTACCAAATTTTAGGCCCAAACTCCCTCCCATCCCTTAACCTAAGGTCAGTGTACCGGATCCCTAATCTTTTACTTCCCTAACCCTAAGGCCAGTGGCCGGGTCCCTAATCCTAAGTCCCCCTTCCTAAGGCTATCTAGCCGGATCCCTAACCCTAATTCCCATAATAATATTTACTTTCGCCCTTACCCACTTATATATATAGCAATTCCCCACCGTGTCCCTTCCATATACATCAGACTTCCGTGGAGGAAGGACATGGGACACGGTGCTGGTGCAATTTTGTTTCTCATTCACTCATTCGGCCAGGATGGAGGCGGATTGACCTTGTGGGGGTCTTTGGCACTGGGGGGTGCCTCCGGGGGACACCGGGAGGGGCGGCGATGCCGCACACGGGGGGGCGCCAGAATCCAGCAGGAGCAATAGACCTAGTTAGGAAATAAACCCAGGATGGAAATATGAAACCACAGTGTGGACATGTAATAATTATTTGGGAGTGGTGGACCCAAAAAGCCCCAGTGGGGACCCGAAGCCTCAGTGAGGAGATGCCCTGCTCTGGAAATGGATATACTTACCTGTCTGCTTCGCCGCTCCTCCTTCTGCTCCTCCGGACCACTTACCTGTTGCCTTGGACTCCTCAGGATCTTCCTTCTTCATCGCCCCTGGAAAAAAGGACACACAAACAATTAATTAACATTTCAAGCCCCAGGTGGGCATTGGATGGGGTGCGTGCAAGCGGGTGGATGCACCGATGGACCTGAATTGGCCAGTGCATTCCTGTGGCCCTGGGACGCTGGGGTCACAATCTTATAACCCTAACCAGCCCGTGCCATTCAGGTCCATCAGCATCCACCTTCTTCACGTTGCCACCATTACAAGGCCTAACGAGGCTATAATAATTTTTTTGCCGGCTCCCTGATGAAGGCATGGCAGCCAGAAACGCGTTGGAGCCTGACCCTCAAGGTCAGTGACTACCACTTACCAAATTTTAGGCCCAAACTCCCTCCCATCCCTTAACCTAAGGTCAGTGTACCGGATCCCTAATCTTTTACTTCCCTAACCCTAAGGCCAGTGGCCGGGTCCCTAATCCTAAGTCCCCCTTCCTAAGGCTATCTAGCCGGATCCCTAACCCTAATTCCCATAATAATATTTACTTTCGCCCTTACCCACTTATATATATAGCAATTCCCCACCGTGTCCCTTCCATATACATCAGACTTCCGTGGAGGAAGGACATGGGACACGGTGCTGGTGCAATTTTGTTTCTCATTCACTCATTCGGCCAGGATGGAGGCGGATTGACCTTGTGGGGGTCTTTGGCACTGGGGGGTGCCTCCGGGGGACACCGGGAGGGGCGGCGATGCCGCACACGGGGGGGCGCCAGAATCCAGCAGGAGCAATAGACCTAGTTAGGAAATAAACCCAGGATGGAAATATGAAACCACAGTGTGGACATGTAATAATTATTTGGGAGTGGTGGACCCAAAAAGCCCCAGTGGGGACCCGAAGCCTCAGTGAGGAGATGCCCTGCTCTGGAAATGGATATACTTACCTGTCTGCTTCGCCGCTCCTCCTTCTGCTCCTCCGGACCACTTACCTGTTGCCTTGGACTCCTCAGGATCTTCCTTCTTCATCGCCCCTGGAAAAAAGGACACACAAACAATTAATTAACATTTCAAGCCCCAGGTGGGCATTGGATGGGGTGCGTGCAGGCGGGTGGATGCACCGATGGACCTGAATTGGCCAGTGCATTCCTGTGGCCCTGGGACGCTGGGGTCACAATCTTATAACCCTAACCAGCCCGTGCCATTCAGGTCCATCAGCATCCACCTTCTTCACGTTGCCACCATTACAAGGCCTAACGAGGCTATAATAATTTTTTTGCCGGCTCCCTGATGAAGGCATGGCAGCCAGAAACGCGTTGGAGCCTGACCCTCAAGGTCAGTGACTACCACTTACCAAATTTTAGGCCCAAACTCCCTCCCATCCCTTAACCTAAGGTCAGTGTACCGGATCCCTAATCTTTTACTTCCCTAACCCTAAGGCCAGTGGCCGGGTCCCTAATCCTAAGTCCCCCTTCCTAAGGCTATCTAGCCGGATCCCTAACCCTAATTCCCATAATAATATTTACTTTCGCCCTTACCCACTTATATATATAGCAATTCCCCACCGTGTCCCTTCCATATACATCAGACTTCCGTGGAGGAAGGACATGGGACACGGTGCTGGTGCAATTTTGTTTCTCATTCACTCATTCGGCCAGGATGGAGGCGGATTGACCTTGTGGGGGTCTTTGGCACTGGGGGGTGCCTCCGGGGGACACCGGGAGGGGCGGCGATGCCGCACACGGGGGGGCGCCAGAATCCAGCAGGAGCAATAGACCTAGTTAGGAAATAAACCCAGGATGGAAATATGAAACCACAGTGTGGACATGTAATAATTATTTGGGAGTGGTGGACCCAAAAAGCCCCAGTGGGGACCCGAAGCCTCAGTGAGGAGATGCCCTGCTCTGGAAATGGATATACTTACCTGTCTGCTTCGCCGCTCCTCCTTCTGCTCCTCCGGACCACTTACCTGTTGCCTTGGACTCCTCAGGATCTTCCTTCTTCATCGCCCCTGGAAAAAAGGACACACAAACAATTAATTAACATTTCAAGCCCCAGGTGGGCATTGGATGGGGTGCGTGCAAGCGGGTGGATGCACCGATGGACCTGAATTGGCCAGTGCATTCCTGTGGCCCTGGGACGCTGGGGTCACAATCTTATAACCCTAACCAGCCCGTGCCATTCAGGTCCATCAGCATCCACCTTCTTCACGTTGCCACCATTACAAGGCCTAACGAGGCTATAATAATTTTTTTGCCGGCTCCCTGATGAAGGCATGGCAGCCAGAAACGCGTTGGAGCCTGACCCTCAAGGTCAGTGACTACCACTTACCAAATTTTAGGCCCAAACTCCCTCCCATCCCTTAACCTAAGGTCAGTGTACCGGATCCCTAATCTTTTACTTCCCTAACCCTAAGGCCAGTGGCCGGGTCCCTAATCCTAAGTCCCCCTTCCTAAGGCTATCTAGCCGGATCCCTAACCCTAATTCCCATAATAATATTTACTTTCGCCCTTACCCACTTATATATATAGCAATTCCCCACCGTGTCCCTTCCATATACATCAGACTTCCGTGGAGGAAGGACATGGGACACGGTGCTGGTGCAATTTTGTTTCTCATTCACTCATTCGGCCAGGATGGAGGCGGATTGACCTTGTGGGGGTCTTTGGCACTGGGGGGTGCCTCCGGGGGACACCGGGAGGGGCGGCGATGCCGCACACGGGGGGGCGCCAGAATCCAGCAGGAGCAATAGACCTAGTTAGGAAATAAACCCAGGATGGAAATATGAAACCACAGTGTGGACATGTAATAATTATTTGGGAGTGGTGGACCCAAAAAGCCCCAGTGGGGACCCGAAGCCTCAGTGAGGAGATGCCCTGCTCTGGAAATGGATATACTTACCTGTCTGCTTCGCCGCTCCTCCTTCTGCTCCTCCGGACCACTTACCTGTTGCCTTGGACTCCTCAGGATCTTCCTTCTTCATCGCCCCTGGAAAAAAGGACACACAAACAATTAATTAACATTTCAAGCCCCAGGTGGGCATTGGATGGGGTGCGTGCAAGCGGGTGGATGCACCGATGGACCTGAATTGGCCAGTGCATTCCTGTGGCCCTGGGACGCTGGGGTCACAATCTTATAACCCTAACCAGCCCGTGCCATTCAGGTCCATCAGCATCCACCTTCTTCACGTTGCCACCATTACAAGGCCTAACGAGGCTATAATAATTTTTTTGCCGGCTCCCTGATGAAGGCATGGCAGCCAGAAACGCGTTGGAGCCTGACCCTCAAGGTCAGTGACTACCACTTACCAAATTTTAGGCCCAAACTCCCTCCCATCCCTTAACCTAAGGTCAGTGTACCGGATCCCTAATCTTTTACTTCCCTAACCCTAAGGCCAGTGGCCGGGTCCCTAATCCTAAGTCCCCCTTCCTAAGGCTATCTAGCCGGATCCCTAACCCTAATTCCCATAATAATATTTACTTTCGCCCTTACCCACTTATATATATAGCAATTCCCCACCGTGTCCCTTCCATATACATCAGACTTCCGTGGAGGAAGGACATGGGACACGGTGCTGGTGCAATTTTGTTTCTCATTCACTCATTCGGCCAGGATGGAGGCGGATTGACCTTGTGGGGGTCTTTGGCACTGGGGGGTGCCTCCGGGGGACACCGGGAGGGGCGGCGATGCCGCACACGGGGGGGCGCCAGAATCCAGCAGGAGCAATAGACCTAGTTAGGAAATAAACCCAGGATGGAAATATGAAACCACAGTGTGGACATGTAATAATTATTTGGGAGTGGTGGACCCAAAAAGCCCCAGTGGGGACCCGAAGCCTCAGTGAGGAGATGCCCTGCTCTGGAAATGGATATACTTACCTGTCTGCTTCGCCGCTCCTCCTTCTGCTCCTCCGGACCACTTACCTGTTGCCTTGGACTCCTCAGGATCTTCCTTCTTCATCGCCCCTGGAAAAAAGGACACACAAACAATTAATTAACATTTCAAGCCCCAGGTGGGCATTGGATGGGGTGCGTGCAAGCGGGTGGATGCACCGATGGACCTGAATTGGCCAGTGCATTCCTGTGGCCCTGGGACGCTGGGGTCACAATCTTATAACCCTAACCAGCCCGTGCCATTCAGGTCCATCAGCATCCACCTTCTTCACGTTGCCACCATTACAAGGCCTAACGAGGCTATAATAATTTTTTTGCCGGCTCCCTGATGAAGGCATGGCAGCCAGAAACGCGTTGGAGCCTGACCCTCAAGGTCAGTGACTACCACTTACCAAATTTTAGGCCCAAACTCCCTCCCATCCCTTAACCTAAGGTCAGTGTACCGGATCCCTAATCTTTTACTTCCCTAACCCTAAGGCCAGTGGCCGGGTCCCTAATCCTAAGTCCCCCTTCCTAAGGCTATCTAGCCGGATCCCTAACCCTAATTCCCATAATAATATTTACTTTCGCCCTTACCCACTTATATATATAGCAATTCCCCACCGTGTCCCTTCCATATACATCAGACTTCCGTGGAGGAAGGACATGGGACACGGTGCTGGTGCAATTTTGTTTCTCATTCACTCATTCGGCCAGGATGGAGGCGGATTGACCTTGTGGGGGTCTTTGGCACTGGGGGGTGCCTCCGGGGGACACCGGGAGGGGCGGCGATGCCGCACACGGGGGGGCGCCAGAATCCAGCAGGAGCAATAGACCTAGTTAGGAAATAAACCCAGGATGGAAATATGAAACCACAGTGTGGACATGTAATAATTATTTGGGAGTGGTGGACCCAAAAAGCCCCAGTGGGGACCCGAAGCCTCAGTGAGGAGATGCCCTGCTCTGGAAATGGATATACTTACCTGTCTGCTTCGCCGCTCCTCCTTCTGCTCCTCCGGACCACTTACCTGTTGCCTTGGACTCCTCAGGATCTTCCTTCTTCATCGCCCCTGGAAAAAAGGACACACAAACAATTAATTAACATTTCAAGCCCCAGGTGGGCATTGGATGGGGTGCGTGCAGGCGGGTGGATGCACCGATGGACCTGAATTGGCCAGTGCATTCCTGTGGCCCTGGGACGCTGGGGTCACAATCTTATAACCCTAACCAGCCCGTGCCATTCAGGTCCATCAGCATCCACCTTCTTCACGTTGCCACCATTACAAGGCCTAACGAGGCTATAATAATTTTTTTGCCGGCTCCCTGATGAAGGCATGGCAGCCAGAAACGCGTTGGAGCCTGACCCTCAAGGTCAGTGACTACCACTTACCAAATTTTAGGCCCAAACTCCCTCCCATCCCTTAACCTAAGGTCAGTGTACCGGATCCCTAATCTTTTACTTCCCTAACCCTAAGGCCAGTGGCCGGGTCCCTAATCCTAAGTCCCCCTTCCTAAGGCTATCTAGCCGGATCCCTAACCCTAATTCCCATAATAATATTTACTTTCGCCCTTACCCACTTATATATATAGCAATTCCCCACCGTGTCCCTTCCATATACATCAGACTTCCGTGGAGGAAGGACATGGGACACGGTGCTGGTGCAATTTTGTTTCTCATTCACTCATTCGGCCAGGATGGAGGCGGATTGACCTTGTGGGGGTCTTTGGCACTGGGGGGTGCCTCCGGGGGACACCGGGAGGGGCGGCGATGCCGCACACGGGGGGGCGCCAGAATCCAGCAGGAGCAATAGACCTAGTTAGGAAATAAACCCAGGATGGAAATATGAAACCACAGTGTGGACATGTAATAATTATTTGGGAGTGGTGGACCCAAAAAGCCCCAGTGGGGACCCGAAGCCTCAGTGAGGAGATGCCCTGCTCTGGAAATGGATATACTTACCTGTCTGCTTCGCCGCTCCTCCTTCTGCTCCTCCGGACCACTTACCTGTTGCCTTGGACTCCTCAGGATCTTCCTTCTTCATCGCCCCTGGAAAAAAGGACACACAAACAATTAATTAACATTTCAAGCCCCAGGTGGGCATTGGATGGGGTGCGTGCAAGCGGGTGGATGCACCGATGGACCTGAATTGGCCAGTGCATTCCTGTGGCCCTGGGACGCTGGGGTCACAATCTTATAACCCTAACCAGCCCGTGCCATTCAGGTCCATCAGCATCCACCTTCTTCACGTTGCCACCATTACAAGGCCTAACGAGGCTATAATAATTTTTTTGCCGGCTCCCTGATGAAGGCATGGCAGCCAGAAACGCGTTGGAGCCTGACCCTCAAGGTCAGTGACTACCACTTACCAAATTTTAGGCCCAAACTCCCTCCCATCCCTTAACCTAAGGTCAGTGTACCGGATCCCTAATCTTTTACTTCCCTAACCCTAAGGCCAGTGGCCGGGTCCCTAATCCTAAGTCCCCCTTCCTAAGGCTATCTAGCCGGATCCCTAACCCTAATTCCCATAATAATATTTACTTTCGCCCTTACCCACTTATATATATAGCAATTCCCCACCGTGTCCCTTCCATATACATCAGACTTCCGTGGAGGAAGGACATGGGACACGGTGCTGGTGCAATTTTGTTTCTCATTCACTCATTCGGCCAGGATGGAGGCGGATTGACCTTGTGGGGGTCTTTGGCACTGGGGGGTGCCTCCGGGGGACACCGGGAGGGGCGGCGATGCCGCACACGGGGGGGCGCCAGAATCCAGCAGGAGCAATAGACCTAGTTAGGAAATAAACCCAGGATGGAAATATGAAACCACAGTGTGGACATGTAATAATTATTTGGGAGTGGTGGACCCAAAAAGCCCCAGTGGGGACCCGAAGCCTCAGTGAGGAGATGCCCTGCTCTGGAAATGGATATACTTACCTGTCTGCTTCGCCGCTCCTCCTTCTGCTCCTCCGGACCACTTACCTGTTGCCTTGGACTCCTCAGGATCTTCCTTCTTCATCGCCCCTGGAAAAAAGGACACACAAACAATTAATTAACATTTCAAGCCCCAGGTGGGCATTGGATGGGGTGCGTGCAAGCGGGTGGATGCACCGATGGACCTGAATTGGCCAGTGCATTCCTGTGGCCCTGGGACGCTGGGGTCACAATCTTATAACCCTAACCCTAACCCTAACCCTAACCCTAACCCTAACCCTTTCCCTAACCCTAAAACCCTTGACCTCATCTCTAACCGTAACACTAACCGTAACCCTAACCCCTAACCCTGACCCTGACCCTGACCATAACCCTAACCCTAACCCTCCTGGGCCGGCGTGGGTCTGATTAGCCACGTCCGAGCCAAAGTATAGGAGAGGATTATTTAGTGTTAGTGCTACTTACCTGTCTGTGTCGTCGCTCCTCCATCTGCTCCTCCGGATCACTTACCTAGTGTCTTCGGCTCTTCTGGATCCTTCCGCTCCGTCGCCCCTGAAAAATTAAAACAAAGCCCCAGTTGGGGACATTTGGATGGACTCGGATTGGCCAGTGCATTCCTGTGGCCCTGGGAAGCTGGGGTCACAATCTTATATCCCTAACCGTAACCATAACCCTAACCCCTAACCCTAACCGTAACCATAACCCTAAACCTAACCCCTAACCATAACCCCTAACCATAACCCTAACCATAACCGTAACCCTAACCATAACCACAGTGGGGACTTACATAGGCCTAGAGTGGCACTTTAAAAGACCCTGGATGGATGGCTCTGACTAATTGTTTAACTAAACCCTAGTGGGGACTATACTAAAGCCTATTGGGCATTACTTACAGTACTCAGTGTCCCATACTTACCCTGATACGCCGTGGAGGCTGTCTGAAACCTTAGTGGGGAGAAAAGGGTAATGATTAATTTGAGGCCCAGTGGGCGTGTTTGGCAGCGATGCCAGGGGATGTGAAGGACAAGGGTGGGCGCCAGACAGTATGAAGTAGGCCAGTGCCTTCCTGGGGTTGTTCCCTAACCCTAAACCCCCACCCCTACCGTAACCTTAACCCCCTTCCCTAACCCTAAGACCCTCTCCCCCAACCCCATCTCTAAACCTAACCCTAACCCTAACCCTAACCCTCATACATACATCTAGTTGACGCATGCCAAATTTCAGACCCCTGGCTCGTAGGCTTCAGCCGTGACGGACCCCCCCAAATCATTATGAGGCCATTAGCTCCCTTACATTAGACATTTAAAATTACACCAGACAAGTTCTCTAAGGCGTGGGCTCATGAAATTTTGCAAACTCCCTCATACATACATCTAGTTGACGCATGCCAAATTTCAGACCCCTGGCTCGTAGGGTCAGGCTGGAGGTGGTGCTGAGCAAGGCATTCGCAGTAAGGGACAGCCATTATGCTTAAACCCCTTACCCCCAGCCCTAACCATAAAAAACCCTTTCCTCTTCCCTACTCATAATACCCCCTTCCCTAACGCTGAAACCCCCTTCCCTAACGCTGAAACTCCCTTCCCTAACCCTAAAACCCCCTTCCCTAACGCTGAAACCCCCTTCCCTAACGCTGAAACCCCCTTCCCTAACCGTAAAACCCCCTTCCCTAACCCTAAAACCCCCTTCCCTAACGCTGAAACCACCTTCCCTAACCATAAGACCCCCTTCCCTAACCCTAAAACCCCCTTCCCTAACCCTAAAACCCCCTTCCCTAACGCTGAAACCACCTTCCCTAACCATAAGACCCTCTTCCCTAACCATTAGAACCTCTGCCCTGACCACATACTCTAACCCAAACCCTGAAATCAGTAATTGGACCTAGCAAATCTGGCTAGGCCTTGCGTAACTATCAAATCCATAACTTGACATTAGCAAATCTGGGCAGCCTTTGCATAACTATCAAATACATCAGTAAGACCTAGCAAATCTGGCTAGGCTTAGCGTAACCAACAAACAGCTTAGGCAGGAGTGCGGGAAAGGGACTGGGACGCACTTAGCCCCGTCGCATTCTCAAGTTAGTGTGTTAGCATTTAGCATGTCTTGGCATTCTCAGATCTTGATATACACCTTCTGCAGGTGCGCAATCCGCCGTCGTCTCAAGAGTTAGCGTGTTAGCATGCTAGCATTTAGCATGTCTTAGCATGCCCGGATCGGGCCCGAACTTTGGATCTACACGTTCTGCGCGTCCTGGGCGCGCAATCTGCTCTTATCGCAAAAGTTAGCATGTTAGCATTGTTAGCATCCAAACCGGAAGTGGGCGTATCTCCACCTGGGAACGTCGTAGACACCCGCAACAAAGTTCCTCAGATCCCTCTCCACCAGTAGAGGCCACCTGCACCAATCAAATCAAAGCCCGCCTACATGGAAAAAAAGTTACGACGTTTTTTCGCAATATCTCGCAAACGGAGCGAGATACAGCCTTCCTTCGCACGCGTGGCGCCTGTGCGCCAGGCCACGCCCAGCCACGCCCCCTGCACCGGCCGGGAGGCGGGGCCAGGGGGGGTGCAGCCACGCCCATTGCACCCCCCTCTCGCGATACCTTACTTACATAGAGGTCTAGTCACACACAACTAAAACAAAAAAACTGACAACCGCAGCCAAAAGCTCACTACACAACTAACCACCAGTCATTTGTAGGCACGCATGCCAGTCGCCACCAGATGGCAGGCCAGAGCACCTAACCGCTAATCGCTCTAGCGCCACCCGGTGGCGACTTGGAGACCGGGCACTTGCAGATTCTGAACCGGCACTGCCTGGGAGACGCGTGTACCAAATTCCAAGTCTCTGGAGCCGACGGTGCCTCAGAAATTAAACTGAGAATTAAAGTTGAGAACCAGAGATGCAGCAACACATGTGTTGCTGGGACTCTGATATGGGGAAAAAGGAGCTCGGCCTTGTCAAATGCTCATAACTTTTAACTGGAATGACTGACAAGCATGAAACTTGGCATACTCCCTCATACATACATCTAGTTGACGCATGCCAAATTTCAGACCCCTGGCTCGTAGGGTCAGGCTGGAGGTGGTGCTGACCAAGGCATTCGCAGTAAGGGACAGCCATTACGCTAAAACCCCTTACCCCCTTCCCGAACCCTAAGACCCCCCTTCCCCAACCATACGAGTGTTTAATGAACCCATCAGTTAAAAAGTATGCCTACCATAACCCCATGCACAGTGACTTGTGGAGGACATGACAAGGGAAAACTGAGACATTAATTAAACAAAGGCCTTTTATTTACCTGTTCCTATGTAAACTTCAAAGCTTAAGTGCAAAGCAACAAATAAAACAGCTGTGACAAAAATATAAATAAAATAAATAGAAATATAAATACTTAGAGGAGATATAAAACAGGGAAGAAAGATGGCCTTTCAGAGAGGCATCCTTCCTCCATATGTAGGGACTGATGATCTGAAATGTAGAAAAGCAGAGGGAAAAAAAAAAAAAAAAAAGCATATCAGCAACAGCAAGCACAATAGTAAAGTATTAGTAACAACCACCATCTTAAATGTTTTAAATGTTCAGTGAAGGTGGCTTACTGTTGCATTTGCTTCAATAAGCCTCGGACATTATCAATCGTCAGTCGGAGGTCTTTGCAGTGCTGGAGGAGGGTGGGAGACCGGGACAAGACTCTGTTGATCTGAAAGAGACAGTATTCCATTTCAGTCATGTGTGATACATCGGTGGCAGTAACTGATATGATACCAAACAGCATACTAACCGTGTCTGTTCTTATTGGCCGTTCCTGCCAATGGTCCCTGAATTGCTGCCGAAGCATATCCTTCAGGGTCTCAGGATACGTTATCTCGCGTCGGACGAGTGCCTTCTGTGATTTTAAAGAAATGACATTACTTTGATCACTGCACATTATCACAGAAAAATTACCCAAAACATGGTTTGAAAAGTTAAAAATAAAAAAAAAATTAAAAAAAAAGACGCCTTGGCATTACCCGAGCAAACGGCACTGCTTTTGGCAGAGGACTTGGGACCTGTCAAAGAGATGTGTTCAGTTTGACATGTACACACACACACACACACACACACGTTATTAATGCTTCAATTACCAAAATTAACAGGTTAAACTTACTTCAAACTCCGACTCCTCCAGCTGCTGCTGCTCCTCCTCCTCCTCCTGCTCCAGCTGCTGGAGGACAACCACCACCTTACACGATGGCTGCGTGCCATGTGCCCCCAGGTCTCCCTCCACCTGGGCAGTGCCACCTGTTGGAAGATATGTTGTTTTAGCCTCACCATAGCTGTTCCCTTGCTGAAGTGATTGACGTGTCTTCCACCACAGGTCGTTTCCACCTTCTGTGGAACATATTAGGGGTAGCAACTGCACCCGGCTGGACTCACCCTGACTACATGTGGCGCCACTGGGGCCTTCCCCGGAGAGCTGGACCGCTGTGGTGACCACCTCATCTGAGGAGGAGGTGGTGACGAGCACAGGAGCTGATCGTCGCCGTCTGCAGCTGAGGGATGGCATGTCGCCCTCCTCGCTCCGAGACTGCCGACCGCCAGAATGCTGCGAACGTGACCAGGATCCCGACCCCTGAGGCACAGAGGAGCTTTGCCTTTTCAGCTTGGCCACCTCCTTCTCCAGGCGTCGGAGCCGCCGTTTCAGCCGTGCCATCTCATCCTCCCTCTGCTTGCGTGCGCCTCTCAAGTCGTGCAACGACCTTCGTGCCGCCGCCTTCTTGGCGATCGCAATCTGGGTTTTGGGCAGGAGGTAATCGTGTGAGATTCTTTAAGATGAACTGCAGCATAGATTTCCTATACAGATACAATTAAATGGAATGGGATGCAATACCAGCCGCTTCAGCTCGTCGCCGTCCAGCGAGTGCCGCAGCTTTAGGTGGCGGTCAATTCGGCTGAGGTTTGTCGCCGGGCAGAGGGGCACGGGGCAATCTATCGGCCCGGCAAATCTGCCCGACGACAAGGAGTTCAGCAGCCTCCTCTCTGCATTGCTGTCCACCTTGTGCACGGCACGGAGGTGGACCGAAACGTTCTTGTAGACAGCCCGGCAAAGCGGGCAGGCCTGGGGCTTGCGGGGCATGATGGAAAAACACAAACACAGTACCTGAAATGAAGAAGAAATTTAAAAATTATTAACCATCTAGAAAGAGGCACATTTGATTACATATGGTTCAGAGTCCATTGCTCTACCCATCTAGTGGTACCAAGTACTTAATTATTCAACCATTTAATTTCAATTATAGGTTAAATGGGAGCATAAACCAATTGGTGGAAGAACTGGCGCACCTTGTGGTCACGCACGTATAGGAAGAGGTTGACGTAACTGGTAGGCAACCAAGCATTAACTTCAAAGCCACATATGCACAATCGACTGTTGATTTAAGTTTGTCTAAACATGCAATTAAACAGCGATATACATTGTAACAGCAGCGTTCGTATCAAAGCGGCAGATTAATTAATTCCCCGTTTAGACAAACGCAAAACAGCCATATACATTGTAACAGCAGCGTTCGTATCAAAGCGGCAGATTAATTAATTCCCCGTTTAGACAAACGCAAAACAGCCATATACATTGTAACAGCAGCGTTCGTATCAAAGCGGCAGATTACGTGTATCCGAGCAACACCACGCGGCAAATGGTGGCTCTTGAGTAGCACACACCCGAAATGGCGATTCTACCCCCCAACAAACTGCGGCCACGGCGAGTGTTGCGTCAGCTTACAAAGACTAATTAGACAGCCATATGCATTTCAGAAGCGGCAGATTAATTATATGTCTAGACAAACGCAAAACAGCCATATACATTGTAACAGCAGCGTTCGTATCAAAGCGGCAGATTAATTAATTCCCCGTTTAGACAAACGCAAAACAGCCATATACATTGTAACAGCAGCGTTCGTATCAAAGCGGCAGACTAAGTTTATCTAAACATGGAATTAAACTGCGATATGCTTTGTAAAACAGTTACTTTGAAATCTTAAGTAATGCATTGTCTAAAAAGCATAAAGTACTTACGAAGTGCTGGGGAAAAACTTCAAATTGAAGATGTACCAATTCGGCTGCTTCTCTGCCCCGTCCCGAATAAACACTAATGAGGAAAGTTAGCTTGCTGCTCACTTATAGGCACGCCCCCGCCCGCGCCCGCGCGCCACCCCCCGCCCGCGCGCCACCCCCCGTGAAAGAAAATGCTGGCGCAAACCCCTGAAATACAATTTTGGGTGACTTTCAATGGATACCTCGAGAGAAGTCCCAGAAACCCCTATATATGGCCACGAAGGGCAGAATGTCCTCTTTCACATGCATTTCCAATTATCCTTTTAAGTCGCTCCTACGTCGAGTTATACGCTAATTCATTATGTGGTATTGTCTTTGACCGTAATATAAATGTTTAAACTACATGATGTCTAAGTATGTGGATCGATAATATCCAGACTAGGCAAATCTGTAGTAAGTGTTATACTTGAAATAATTTCAAATTTCAAATTCTAATTAAAGTTCGCGCGCTACTCACTACCCCCACCAAACACCCCCCCCTCCCCACCCAGTGAAAGAAAATGCTGACGCAATGCCCTAAATTGCAATTTTCGGTGATTTTGCATAGATACGTGGGGAAAAGTCTGAGACCCATATATGTCCACTTTGGTATGCATTTCAAATTATCCTTTTACGTCGCTCCTCCGTACAGTTATACGCTAAATGATTTTGTGTACCCTAACCCCCGTCATATAAATGTTTGACCTCCGTAATGTCTTCATGAAGCTCGAGGGGGCCCGCTGTATCACTGATTTTTCTGTGGAACATATGTAAAATATATGTCATTTTCTATCGCGGAAATCTGCGGTTGTATAGTGATCTTTTTTTTTTTTTACATCCTGCCTGTAGTGTACTTTGCAGCCTATTCATAACAAACCATGCGGTTTTCAGCAGACACAACGTGTGCTAGACAAAAATTCGGTAGAACAATATTATAATTTATAATAACTAACATATACGTAACATTTAAGCAATACACTAGTAAATAATAAAACACATCTGCTACATACAGGAATACGTAGCCATGCAGTCACGATTCAATGCGAAATGAACATACGCTTCTCATTTGTCACTACGCATATGCTAGACAAGAGTTATTTAGAACAATACGTATTATGAGTTATAACTATAACATGTTATAGTTATAATATAAATATATATATATATAAACATATTATTCTTATAAGTTATTCATATCCTTAGGTGGAGGACATTGCAGTTGATGATGAGCTCTTGTATGACTATGGGGTCAGGAGGAGGTCCTTTGCTGGCGAAGGACTGGACCTGAACTGGATGTGATACAGTAGATGTCCAGTAGATGGCACTCTTACATTATCAATGCATGCGTGTATGGATTTCACCAGTAAACGTTATAAAAGGTATTTCCAGGTCGTGACCAATCATGTATTTCAAAGACACCACACCTGTGTACACATCCAACACAATACATTGGTGTTACTTACTTTAGCCTGTTGGTTCATGGCGGACTAGTCCTAACCCTAAGAGTAATTTAACCATAGGTTCTCAAACTTAACCACCCCCTGATTCTAACCCTGATTCTAAGGGTAATATAACCCTTAGGCATCAGTGCGGGAAAGGGACTGGGACTTTGCCACTTAACCCCGTCGTTCTAGCGCCACCAGGAGGCCACTTGGAGAACGCAGCGACTTGGAGACCGGGCACTTGCAGATTCTGAACCGGCACTGCCTGGGAGACGCGTGTATCAAATTCCAAGTCTCTGGAGCCGACGGTGCCTCAGAAATTAAACTGATAATTAAAGTTGAGAACCAGAGATGCAGCAACACATGTGTTGCTGGGACTCTGATTTGGGGAAAAAGGAGCTAGGCCTTGTCAAATGCTCATAACTTTTAACTGGAATGACTGACAAGCATGAAACTTGGCAAACTGCCTCATACATACATCTAGTTGACGCATGCCAAATTTCAGACCCCTGGCTCGTAGGCTTCAGCCGTGACGGACCCCCCAAGTCATTTATGAGGCCTTTAGCTCCCTTAGACATTTAAAATTACACCAGACAAGTTCTCTAAGGCGTGGGCTCATGAAATTTTGCATATTCCCTCATACATACATCTAGTTGATGCATGCCAAATTTCAGCTGGGCAGGGCCAGGCTGGAGTTGGTGCTGACCAGGGCATTCGCAGTAAGGGACAGTCATTATCATAAAACTGCTTACCCTCAGCCGTAACCATAAAAAGCATGTTAGCATGTTAGCACAGCCTTCCTTCGCACTCACGGCGTCTATGTGCCAGGCCACGCCCCCTGCGCCGGCCGGGGGGCGGGGCCAGGGGGGGTGCAGTCACGCCCATTGCACCCCCCTCTTGCGATACCCTAACCGCAACCCTAACCCGTAACCGTAAAATAGCAATTCTGAAATTTTTCAGTTTTGCTTAGTAATTGAGGTTAGCACCCGAAATACCATTATTTGACCACTTGGGGCCGCCATAGGACCAAAGACAGAATTGTTAGGCATCATTCTGCAATTTCATCATTGATTTTGTTACCATTGTTTCTGGTTTTACCACTTCCATAATTACACTTAGTAACTTTATTGAATACTACCAAAGTATTGACCTTGCATAAAGATGCAGTTGATCACAAAGATCTCAGATTTGCTAAGACCAGAAAAGACACATCGCAATGCCAAAATTGCTACGTTAGTAATCAAGGAATTGAGACTTGACTTTTCTAGTACCATTTTACTAAGTTAGTAAGATGATAGCAGAAAACACATGTTGTAATTGAAGTATTGCTAAGTTAGTCTAACTAGAAGTAGTCTAACTACTATAAAACAAAAATCACTATTCTGAAATTAAAGGTTAGTCAAATGACAACTTTACCACGAGTTAATGCACAAAACCTTTTATTTGAACATTGTGGCAGCAGAAAACACACGTCACAATTTCGAACCTGCTAAGTTAGTCAAACCGGAAAACGCACATTTCCGGAAATATCACTAACAAAGCTGGTTTTGTAATATTATGAACATTATAGAAATTATTTGGTCAGGTCTGCACTGATGATGTTGCATGCACTTCATCAGGCATCCCTCTAGTATTCTCCACCGAGTTTCAGACAACTAGCTCGTATGGCTCAGCCGCAATGACCTCTCAGCTTACTTTGAGGCCTTGTTTTCCTTCACATCGCTATTGACTTTGAATTTGTTAAGGTAGGCAATTAAAGGGCCACTGCGGGACTTTGGTGAGGGCCACAGTCATCAGACTCGGCACAGTCATTCCCAAGGGAGTCTAGTTTATGTGTGCCGAATTAAGGCGCATATCTGGAACCGTACGACGCATTTGCGAAGGTCACCGAAATGTCACCAAAAGTAAAGCCCCTTGTTTGACATGAAGGTCTGCACCTACATAAGGTGATGTCTATACCTGTAATTAAAGGGCATACTCTGTAGTTTTAGTAGCACTTTAAATTGTGTTCCTATGCCACTGCTAGCTGCAGTTATGGGCTGTAAAGTGACAGGTGGGGTGCCTCCTTTGACTTAACATTGCCGACCTCACTGATTTTGAGGGCCAGTAAAAACTGTCCTGTAAGGTCTACGTCACTGAAACCGTACCGGTGTGGTCATCAATGTCCCTTGTGTGTGCAGTAAAAAATCCAGGCCTCTGGGTCACACGGCCTAGGGCGCAGGTACCTTTATGTATAATTGTTCCTGAGCTGATCTAGTTTATGCTTGCCAAAGGTCAGACATGTAGGTCATATGGTTCGGCCGTGATGCCCCCTAATGTTAGTTTGAGGCCTTACGTTAGTCAGATGATACCGGAAACCACACATCACAATTCCAGAATTGCTAAGATAGTAATATGATACAGTCAATCATCAACAAAGATCTTCCAGGCAGGCAGAGACAGTACATGCACTCATGATCAAAAGCCTAGTCTTATCAAGTTAAGGAGGCACAATTTTAATAAACATGTATTGCAGTGATTGTAGAGCAGACTGTCTAGCTTCAGGAACACTTTAGATCATCTCCCTAGGCCACTGCTACCTGTAGTTATGCCCTGTCAAAGGACTGCATTCACTTAACATTGCCTACTGTGGCAAATTCAAAGGGCCACTGCGGGACTTTGGTGAGGGCCACAGTCATCAGACTCGGCACAGTCATTTGTGAAGGTGTCTAGTTTAAGTGTTCAGACCCATAGGTGGTACGGGTCGGTCGTAGGCCCCCCTGAAGCCCCCCGAAGCCATAACGCGCATATCCGGAACCGCGCGACGCATTTGCAGAAAGGTCATGAAAGGTCACCAAAAGTAAAGTTGCTTGTTTGAAATGAAGATCTGCTAATTAACCCTTAGGAGTCTGAAGGTGTTTTGGAGCCCTGAAGAGATTCTGACATGTCCTGACATTTGTGCATTTTTCAGTTACTTATAAACATATAAATGTCTAAAGTCTGATAACATTGTATTCAGCAGAAACTGGGTTACAATAATATATGAGCAGTATGTATGTACAAGTTGTTATATTGGAGAAAAAAACAGTTATGCGTGATTATTGAAAACAAAAAAATAAGTCACTGAAATTAGACCACAAAACACATTCATGACATTTGTGTACAAGACTTTTGTGACCTGGATCTTGTAGTGTAGAGGTTTTACTTCAAAATGATGTGACAATCATCTCACTCATTTACAGAAAACAATACATTAATTTAAATTTTCTAAGACACTTTTTGTTTAGAAAGGCCATATGCGAGGAGGTGGGAATGCTCATGAATAATGCTGTAGTTCACAACAGAGAAGACAAAGACCTGCATAATGAGCTGTATAATTACCCCTTTCAGTCAGGTATGGGACAGAGGAAAGTGCTACAAGAAAATAATTTGAGGACAGAAACATATTTCTTGGTTTGTGGTTTATTTAGCATGCATGTCCCGATGTGAGGTGCTGGTGAAGGCAAGGGTGATGCAGACACATTCCTAAAAACAAATAAATAAAAAAATGTTAGCATCTCAAACATTTACACCCGAAATGTTTGTGCTAAATAACATTACCGATAGCAGTATTAAAGGCTAATCAAAACGGAGCCAAATATATATTAGCAATATATATTTGCTAATATTTACTAATATTAGCTTAATATTATCAAAATAAGAGTTATATAAGACTTAATAACTTACCCCAGGGCTGTCAAGTTTTGAAGACAGGCAAGAGTGACATTCCACAGGATGCCTTTTCATTGGTTGTTGTGTTGTATTTTACCCAGATACAATAGTACTATTTTCTGATTGGCTATTGTGTACACCTTTTCTTTTTTTTTGATTGACTGACAGGCTCTTGGGGCAAATCTTGTCCGACTTCAACGTCATAAAAGAGGCTTGTTTCCGACGGGAAGCGACGTTTTTCTTGACGTTTCGTGACGTTTTCATCCGAGTTCCGACTTGGAGAGAAATAGTCGAACGCACCATAATGTCACTCAACTCAGAATTTCCGAGATCCGAGAGAAAAACGAACGCAACATTAGACTGTATGTGTTTTTAAGCCGGGGGGCGTGGCCTTATACGCATGCTGCCCGGACTGTTTTCCGTGTGAATGGCTGTGGGCGTGCCCTGCCTCGGGTCATTAGCAGATAATGAAGTGCGACAGAAATTCTGTGCCTCTCCTTGGTTTCACATGAATTACATAAACTGAAAATATTTATTTTTAATTTAAATTGCTTTATTTAAAAGTAGACACTTTAAGCTTTCTATAGATATATTTTTCATGTCTGTCTGTGCAGTATTCGCGGAGTTTCAGTTCATTTTAGTGACGTGTTTCAAAAAGATTTTTGCGGAGACTGAGACAGCTGAAAGCGCACCCTGTTTATTTTCTTTATTTTACAAAAGCACAATGTTTCATGGATATTGTGAGTATACATGAATAAAAGTAGACCATTTACAGATTAAAATGATGTACTACACTTACGTGTATGATCAAACATGACGACGCATTTTAAGTTCTTTTCACGGTTACCAGAAAAAAATGCAAGTGTCCCCGCCGGCGGGTCCGCCGACTCCTAAGGGTTAAGGTGATATCTATACATAGGTGGACTATCTAGTTTTAGTAGCACTTTGAATGGTGTTCCTAGGCCACTCCTAGCTGAAGTTATGGGCCTAGAAGTGACAGGTAGGGTACCTCTATTGACTTAACATTGCCAAACTCACTGACTTTGAGGGCCTGTAAAAACTGTCCTGTGAGGTCTACGTCACTGTAACTTTATAGGTGTGGTCGTCAATGTCCCTTGTGTGTGCAGTAAAAAAGCCAGGCCTCTGGGTCACACGGCCTAGGGCGCAGGTACCTTTATGTACTTTGCGGCCTAGCGGTGAGGCCTACGCAGCTGATTCTCCAGTACGTGATATAGACCTCCGTGGGGCTCCACCGTGCCAAATCTCAAGCTCCTAGCTCAAACAGGCCGGCCGTGAGACCACCTGACACTAAACGGTCAATAAAACCTGTCCCGTGTGGTCTAGACCCCCCAAATTCGGGTCACCGATGCAGACCCTCCTACATCAGTGTTCCAAATTCCAGACCTCTACCTATAACCAAACTGCAGTTATGATCATTTTTCTAACGACATCCCCTCCGACTTTCGGCAGCCTTTCGACATGGGGTAGAGGGCCTAGACCCTTACCCCCATTTTTTGGGCCAGATGAGGCAAAATATCATCAAATTGTGCTCCTGCCGTATGTAGGGGCATAATTCTAACAGACATGTATGGCAGGACTTTGCGCTGCCGACGTCCGGTGTCAGGAGAGCTTTGACCCGTCCTCCTACGTTGCTCCTCCGCCGAGATATTGGCTAATTGGCTATAATATGGTGAGCACCGATATGGCGCAAAGTCATCCTCTTTGATGTTGGGAAACCCCTTCTACGGGCATTATGGGGGCATAATTTTAACAGATGTGTATGGAGGGCCTTCTCTGGAGGGGCTCGTAGTTTCCGGTGAACTTTGACCCATCGTCCTTCGTCGCTGCTCCGCGGAGCCATTACCTAATTGACGTTAATTGAAAAGTCAATAACCCAGAAATGCTTCGTGTCAATTCTGGAAACGAGATTACGCCTAACAGTTCCGATGCGCCACGTCTGATGGCACTCACCTGCTAATATCAAATCAAGGAGGCATAATTTTAGTGGACATGTATTGGGATGATTGTACAGTACGCTGTCCAGTTTCAGAAACATTTTAGATCATCTTCATAGGTCACTGCTACGTGAAGTTATGGCCTGTCAAAATCAGCCATTCACTTAACATTGCCTACATAATAAAATTTAAAAATTTACTGCGGGACATGGGTGAGAGCTACAGTCACGAAACTCGACACGGTGTCTAGTTTTGTCGTGCCGAATTTCAGACCTATAGCTCATACGGCTTGGCCGTGACCCCACATAATGTTGTCTGAGAAATGTAGTCGATCATCTGGTTAAAGATCTTCCATCTAGGCAGATGAAAAACATCATACTTTATAATTAAGGAGACATAATTTTAAAGGACTTGTATAGGTGTAATTGAAGCTAATAATGTCTAGGTTCAGCAACACTTTGAACCATCTTTCTAGCTTCTATGGTCGTGTAGTTATGCCGCCTTAAGTTAGTTTGAGGCCTACACAGGCCTAAACAGCCTTGCCGACCATAGCAAATTCAAGAGGTCACTGTAGGCCTTTTATAAGGGTCACAGTCATAAAACTTGACAGACTTGTTCCTGAGCTGATCTAGTTTATGCATTCCAAAGGTCAGACGTGTAGGTCATACGGTTCGGCCGTGACGCCCCCTAATGTTAGTTTGAGGCCTTACGTTAGTAAGGTGATACCAGAAACCACACATCACAATTACAGAATTGCTAAGTTCATAGCAATACCTGAAAGCTACATCGCAATGCCTGAATTGCTACGTTAGTAAGATGATAACAGAAACCACACATCACGATTCCGGAATTGCTAAGTTAGTAATATGATACCAGAAAAGTCACATCGCAATTCCTCAATTGCTAAGTTAGTAAGATGACGTCACAATACCAAATTTGCTAGGTTAGTCAAATGAACCGTTACGGCTAAAGGTACGTCGCAATTCCAAAGTTGCTAAGGCCAGAAAGTTAGTGCAATGAAACATATCTGTCAATGATTTATTCATGATATGCAAATATATTCATAGACTTTGGTCACGTGAGTCGGTGGTTCAGTATAAAAGTCTCGGTAATTTTTTTTTTTTAATTTATTTTTTATTTTATTTTATTTTTTTACGGTAATTTTTTACGAGCTCACAAACACATTGGAAAGCTGTTTAGACGTGCATCTGGCAAGCATAAATTTTAGAAGCATTATTTGGTAAGTAATGTAAAACCTTTCTTTAGTAGCATTTAGTCTTCTACAATAAGTTTTAAGCCATCTCACTGTTTCTCATAGTGAAACCGTTAGACTATAATTTTCAAATGTTAGTAACCCGCTGCACCCGTCAAATAACGGTGACTAAAAATTGTTTGAGAGGCTAATGAAGATTAAAAACGTGCAGGTACTTATGCATATTATTGCATTTGACTTATAATCAAGTCTATTGATGTTTTTCCAATGCTTAGAAACTTTTAGAAGGTTCTTGACGTAATTCAGAAATGCTATGAAGCTTGAAGCTAGATAATGCAATTTCAGAAATGCTACAATGAAATTACGGCAATGCTATGAAGCTTGACGCTAGATGATGCAATTCTGGAAATGCTATAACGGAATTCCTGCAATGCTATGAAGCTTCATGCTAGATGATGCAATTACAGAAATGCTATAACGTAATTATGGCAATGCTATGACGCTTCACGCTAGAGAATGCAATTATAGAAAGGGTTGTGTGTCAATCACAGTCAGTCTAAGAGACTTTGTGGTGGCTTGTATTCTGTATTGTTATATATTGCAATGGATGAGATTGGAAAGCCTAACTTTAATCTTTTCCAGGATAATCATCTTCATAATGGCAAGAATGATGGACAAGTCAAACGACCCAGAGAATCAAAAAACTGTGTCATCTTATAGCAAAATAATTGATGAAGCTGACGTAAGTAACAGTAATTTATTGTCATAGATAAATATATTGGTAAAACTAAAAGCATACATTATTAAAGTTCTTGTCATACCATCACAATACCTTGAGAATATATGCGAGATTATGAAAAGGCAAGCTGGTGAGGCATTGCACACATAAATATGTAATCGCATATATATACTGTATATGCTGTTATTAAACATATGTTTATCCTGATTCATTGAAGGCAGCAACTGTAATATTGCACCTGAAGTCCATCCTGGCTGATATTGAAGACTGTAATCGAGAAATCGATAATGACATTGTAAGAGCAATTTAATTTATTTTCATTAGTTGTTCAAAATTAAAAACATGAAACTGATTAATGACTTACCTTTCAGATCTGCCCATTTGTGAAAGATGATCCTCCCATGCTAGAGGCGATGAAACTGTTGAAGGCCAGCCTGCTTGATGTCAGCGATATTCTGAAGAAGATGCTAAAGTAAGCTGCATCAAAACATTGAAATAGCTATTGTGCTACTGTCACTACTATTACTTTGCTGTTATAGTTGCTGTCATTGGTAATTGATGTTTTTCTGCTGTCTGTTTAAATTTTAGGCCTGAGGATGCATCAACTCCCAAAGTCCCTCGACGTCAGATTTAATCGAGATGTTAAATTTAATAAAAGGTTGTTGAGTTTCATCAGTGTCAGACTTTATTTTTCATACTGGTCACTAGGCAAGTGGTAATGTCTTACCGGTTTGTAATCTAAACCCTTGGGAGTCGGCGGACCCGCCGGCGGGGACACTTGCATTCTTTTCTGGTAACCGTGAAAAGAACTTAAAATGCGTCGTCATGTTTGATCATACACGTAAGTGTAGTACATCATTTTAATCTGTAAATGGTCTACTTTTATTCATGTATACTCACAATATCCACGAAACATTGTGCTTTTGTAAAATAAAGAAAATAAACAGGGTGCGCTTTCAGCTGTCTCAGTCTCCGCGAAAATCTTTTTGAAACACGTCACTAAAATGAACTGAAACTCCGCGAATACTGCACAGACAAACATGAGAAATATATCTATAGAAAGCTTAAAGTGTCTACTTTTAAATAAAGCAATTTAAATTAAAAATAAATATTTTCAGTTTATGTAATCCATGTGAAACCAAGGAGAGGCACAGAATTTCTGTCGCACTTCATTATCTGCTAATGACCCGAGGCAGGGCACGCCCACAGCCATTCACACGGAAAACAGTCCGGGCAGCATGCGTACAAGGCCACGCCCCCCGGCTTAAAAACACATACAGTCTAATGGTGCGTTTGTTTTTCTCTCGGATCTCGGAAATTCTGAGTTGAGTGACATTATGGTGCGTTTGACTATTTCTCTCCAAGTCGGAACTCGGATGAAAACGTCACGAAACGTCAAGAAAAACGTCGCTTCCCGTCGGAAACACGCCTCTTTCATGGCATTGAAGTCGGACAAGATTTGCCCTAAGAGCCTGTCACTTACCAGCCAATCAAAAAAAAAAGAAAGGGCCTACACAATAGCCAATCAGAAAATAGTACTATTGTATCTGGGTAAAATACAACACAACAACCAATGAAAAGGCATCCTGTGGAATGTCACTCTTGCCTGTCTTCAAAACTTGACAGCCCTGGGGTAAGTTATTAAGTCTTATATAACTCTTATTGTGATAATATTAAACTAATATTAGTAAATATTTTCCTCACTTCAGCTAGCTTTTGTCAGCTTACGTGAAACATTGGCTTTCAATGCCATTTACGTAGGTTAGTGTAGCATGTAGATAACTCTGCTAACATGCTGCCTTATGTAGCAAACATGTTGTTTCCTGGTGGCTAAGATAATGCCTTATGTAGTTTACAGATGTTTGTAAATGTTCTAATGTATTTCACCTAGTTTTGAATAGCTTTAGATTATGGTTGCTAATATGTATTTGACTCCGTTTTGGTTAGCCTATAATACTGCTATCGGTAATGTTATTTAGCACAAACATTTCCGGTGTAAATGTTTGAGATGCTAACATTTTTTTATTTGTTTTTAGTAATGTGTCTGCATCACCCTTGCCTTCACCAGCACCTCACATCGGGACATGCATGCTAAATAAACCACAAACCAAGAAATATGTTTCTGTCCTCAAATTATTTTCTTGTAGCACTTTCCTCTGTCCCATACCTGACTGAAAGGGGTAATTATACAGCTCATTATGCAGGTCTTTGTCTTCTCTGTTGTGAACTACAGCATTATTCATGAACATTCCCACCTCCTCGCATATGGCCTTTCTAAACAAAAAGTGTCTTAGAAAATTTAAATGAATGTATTGTTTTCTGTAAATGAGTGAGTGAGATGATTGTCACATCATTTTGAAGTAAAACCTCTACACTACAAGATGCAGGTCACAAAAGTCTTGTACACAAATGTCATGAATGTGTTTTGTGGTCTAATTTCAGTGACTTATTTTTTTGTTGTTTTCAATAATCACGCATAACTGTTTTTTTCTCCAATATAACAACTTGTACATACATGCTGCTCATATATTATTGTAGCCCAGTTTCTGCTGAATACAATGTTATCAGACTTTAGACATTTATATGTTTATAAGTAACTGAAAAATACACAAATGTCAGGACATGTCAGAATCTCTTCAGGGCTCCAAAACACCTTCAGACCCCTAAGGGTTAAAGTTTCTCCACCTCACATTAACAATTTTGAACTGCATCATTAATGATCAGTCATGTTAACAGTTCTAAATTGCATTTGCAGTTTGGAATTCTGAATGTGCACCTACACCTTAATGACATGTCACAAATCAGAAATTGCTACCTGAATTGCAAAGTTAGTAAGATGGTACCAGAAACGACAACGCAGTTCCGAAACTGCTAAGTTAGTAAGATGATACCAGAAACCACACATCACAGTTCCGGAATTGCTAAGTTAGAAAGATGATACCAGAAAACACACATCACATGTCCAGAATGGCTAAGTTAGTAAGATGATACCAGAAAACACACGTCACATGTCCAGAATGGCTAAGTTAGTAAGATGATACCAGAAAACACACATCACAAATCCAGCATTGCTAGGTTAGTCCAATGAAACCAGAAAACATTTTGCAATTCCAGCGTTGCTAAATTAGTGTAATGATACCTGAACACACGTTGCAATTGCAAATCTGCTGAGTTAGGCTTTTTCCATTGCCAATAAAAAGTATTCTGAGACTTACTTCACGGTTCTCATCCTCTTCATCCTCCTCCTCCTCCTGATCATCTTTCTCCCCCTGCTTTTCTTTCACCTCCACTTCCTTATTCACCACAGGGCAAATAGCTGCTGAAGAAACATATCTTATTAGCATCATTAGCATCTTTACCATTCTTCCACCAACTCACCTATAACTGATATTTACTTCGATCTTCCTCATCAGATGTCGAGTCTGCCAAAATTTGATGAGGCATGCGAAAGCTGCACTCTCCGCTATGTGACTGCCCTGGTGTGGGTTGGGTTTGGGATGAAATGCTTGGCATCTCTTCATCGGAGGAGCTGAAGACCACCCGGTGTCTATAAGTCGATGGTGTGCTGCTGGCCTGCTGCTTCACCTTCTGTCCCCCCCCCCTTTCCAATACCCAGTGCATCATTAACTAACGCCCGACCCCGCTGGAGATCATGGAATTCGGGCTCCGCCACATAGAAGCGATCTGCCGTTTCAGTACTGTGGCACACGATCCGTGCCACAAGTCAGCGCTGTTCCTCAGAAAAGCTTTTGTGAATCTGTGGAAAAGATGGATAAACAGATAAGATTATAGCTAGTCTGAGTCATACACTAAGGACAGTACTTCGGCTTTAAATTCAGACTCACGCAAGTCGACACAGTGGAGCGGATCGCTGAAACAGAATATGGGCGGGGCATCCCACAACTGGTAGTAGTCTCCACCATCTCAGACAGCTTATTATGCAGCTGTCCAGATGATGAGATGAAAACTGTTTCTGGGTTGTAGCAGTACCCTGGCAGCTGAGGCCTAATTTTAACCCTTAGGAGTCGGCGGACCCGCCGGCGGGGACACTTGCATTTTTTTCTGGTAACCGTGAAAAGAACTTAAAATGCGTCGTCATGTTTGATCATACACGTAAGTGTAGTACATCATTTTAATCTGTAAATGGTCTACTTTTATTCATGTATACTCACAATATCCACGAAACATTGTGCTTTTGTAAAATAAAGAAAATAAACAGGGTGCGCTTTCAGCTGTCTCAGTCTCCGCGAAAATCTTTTTGAAACACGTCACTAAAATGAACTGAAACTCCGCGAATACTGCACAGACAGACATGAGAAATATATCTATAGAAAGCTTAAAGTGTCTACTTTTAAATAAAGCAATTTAAATTAAAAATAAATATTTTCAGTTTATGTAATTCATGTGAAACCAAGGAGAGGCACAGAATTTCTGTCGCACTTCATTATCTGCTAATGACCCAAGGCAGGGCACGCCCACAGCCATTCACACGGAAAACAGTCCGGGCAGCATGCGTACAAGGCCACGCCCCCCAGCTTAAAAACACATACAGTCTAATGGTGCGTTCGTTTCTCTCTCGGATCTCGGAAATTCTGAGTTGAGTGACATTATGGTGCGTTCGACTATTTCTCTCCAAGTCGGAACTCGGATGAAAACGTCACGAAACGTCAAGAAAAACGTCGCTTCCCGTCGGAAACACGCCTCTTTCATGACGTTGAAGTCGGACAAGATTTGCCCCAAGAGCCTGTCACTTACCAGCCAATCAAAAAAAAATAAAGGGCCTACACAATAGCCAATCAGAAAATAGTACTATTGTATCTGGGTAAAATACAACACAACAACCAATGAAAAGGCATCCTGTGTAATGTCACTCTTGCCTGTCTTCAAAACTTGACAGCCCTGGGGTAAGTTATTAAGTCTTATATAACTCTTATTTTGATAATATTAAGCTAATATTAGTAAATATTTTCCTCACTTCAGCTAGCTTTTGTCAGATTATGTGAAACATTGGCTTTCAATGCCATTTACATAGGTTAGTGTAGCATGTAGATAACTCTGCTAACATGCTGCCTTATGTAGCAAACATGTTGTTTCCTGGTGGCTAAGATAATGCCTTATGTAGTTTACAGATGTTTGTAAATGTTCTAATGTATTTCACCTCATTTTGGATAGCTTTAGATTATGGTTGCTAATATATATTTGGCTCCGTTTTGGTTAGCCTATAATACTGCTATCGGTAATGTTATTTAGCACAAACATTTCCGGTGTAAATGTTTGAGATGCTAACATTTATTTATTTATTTGTTTTTAGGAATGTGTCTGCATCACCCTTGCCTTCACCAGCACCTCACATCGGGACATGCATGCTAAATAAACCACAAACCAAGAAATATGTTTCTGTCCTCAAATTATTTTCTTGTAGCACTTTCCTCTGTCCCATACCTGACTGAAAGGGGTAATTATACAGCTCATTATGCAGGTCTTTGTCTTCTCTGTTGTGAACTACAGCATTATTCATGAACATTCCCACCTCCTCGCATATGGCCTTTCTAAACAAAAAGTGTCTTAGAAAATTTAAATGAATGTATTGTTTTCTGTAAATGAGTGAGTGAGATGATTGTCACATCATTTTGAAGTAAAACCTCTGCACTACAAGATGCAGGTCACAAAAGTCGTGTACACAAATGTCATGAATGTGTTTTGTGGTCTAATTTCAGTGACTTATTTTTTCGTTGTTTTCAATAATCACGCATAACTGTTTTTTTCTCCAATATAACGACTTGTACATACATGCTGCTAATATATTATTGTAGCCCAGTTTCTGCTGAATACAATGTTATCAGACTTTAGACATTTATATGTTTATAAGTAACTGAAAAATACACAAATGTCAGGACATGTCAGAATCTCTTCAGGGCTCCAAAACACCTTCAGACTCCTAAGGGTTAATGAAGGCCTCAAACCATGAGTACTCCCTGTTATTAAGCGCAATATTAGCCCGCCCAAATGAGCCGGAGGTCTTGTGGCTGGAGACCTTTGAGAATGGCACAATGTGTTACTCAGCAGGTGGAAAACAGCAGGTTAATGTAGTCAAAACAAACATGACTTCAATGAAGTTGTTAAACAATTTAAAAGTTTAATTTCACTAAATTTCTGTTTATATAGTGCCTTTCACAACTTAGCTGTCCCAAGGCACTTTACATTGGTGTGTCACAATCCTAAGATGAATACACTATCAATGAATTCTTGGGTACTCACGTGGATCACATATTGATCATCCATGACCTGACACTCCTGGACCTCAATCATTGTCAGGTTTATGAGGACACTCACCCGGTGCCCGGTGCAGGCAAATATGTACATGGCCAATGCGCCTATGGCCTGGTTTCTTCTACTAATATTTGTGGGGTCTTGAGAGAGGTCATCTGTGACCAAAACAGCAAGGTGTTTGCAAGACAATAGCGAGCATCCTTTTACATTACATGAACTAAAATTTCTAAAAAAAAATCCAGAAATGACTGATTAGTGGTCATTGTCAACACATCACAGCACACAATGCACAACAAAATGTATCTTCTGCATTTAACCAATATGTGACATCATGACATAGCAGGGATCAGCTAATTCAGTAAATGCAGCCCACTTACCAAGATAATCAGGAATTCGGCTCCGTAGCTCTGTGATGAGCTCACACAGGCGTTCCTTCAAAGGCATCCTCTTTTTTTTTTGATCCTTCACATGCTGCCGGTGCCCTACAATTTTTTTGGATAAGGCAATTCTCTGCAATTTTAAGTTCCTTAGAATGCCTTGTAAGATAGCTTGCCCAAGGCGGACAGATTTTAGCCGTCTGTCAATCAAAAACTGCAAAAATTTGCAAACTGCGGGAAGATAATTTTTACAGGTTGTCACCTGAAATTTCTCTGCCAAACGTTTAAGCCAATTATTTATCTTGCTTGGGTCATTTAAATATTTAAGATGAGCAGCTGCTTGCTCGGTTGTAGAGCCCCACATAAAATTAACAAAGCCCTTCACATATCCAATTTCCTGCTTCACATTTTGTGTTTTTTTCTTTGTCTCGCCGACATGAAATAGGCTCTCCTTGTATTCTGGCAGTACTACATCTGGAAGAAAGGAACAAAATTAACCTTCTCTAGTGCAGCTATTTAAAATGTGAATAGCAATCTTCAAGTGACAGGTAAAACAAACTGTAACCCTAAAAAAAACTTACCTCACCCTAACCCTAACTGAAATACACAAGAAAGATATTCAGCATCGCCGACAATGCCGTCAACTGCAGAAGGTTAAAATTTGAATTAGAATTTAGTGATCAGTGGTCATTGTCAACACACCACAGCAAAGTGCACAACAACGAAATGTGTCCTCTGCATTTAACCCATACGTGACTTTCGTGACATAGCAGGGGGCAGCTAATACAGTGCCCGGAGAGCAGTGCTTGAGGACGGTACCTTGCTCAGGGTACCTCAGTGGTGACTTGTTGGTGGGGGATTTGAACCTGCAATCTTTCGATTACAAGTGCGCTTCCCTAACCATCAAGCCACCACTGCAAAATGACTGCATAAAATGACTTACCTGCGAGTAAAAGTGTTTTTCTTACTTCCCTATTGCCTGGTGTTTCCGGATGCTGTCCCTCACACTCTTCGATTCGGCATTCAAGCTTGTTAATGTGACGCTTCAATTGTTCCATTTCACCATCCTTATCTTTTATTGTCTCTCTATAATTTTGAACTGCTGTTCTTGCAGAGGTACATTTTGTCCGATGAATGAGGAGTTTAAGCTCTTCCCCACTCTTATTGTGCATTAGTCGGAGGTGCTTGTCTAGCCGTTTTAATTTTGTTGCAGCACAATCAGGGATTGGGCAGTCTAATGGACCAGAAAAGCGGCCCGTCTTAGAAGAAACGAGGAGCTTTCGCTCCTCGCTGCTGTTCACATTATGTATGTCACGCAAATGTACCGTAACATTGACATAAGAAACGTGACATATCGGGCATGCCTGCTTTCTGCGAGCCATGTTGTGTCCTTTGGAAAAATAAAAATGCAATTAGATAGAATTAAAATTTTGAGATCAGTGGTCATTGTTAACACACCATAGCAAAGCACACAGTGCACAACAACAAAATGTGTCCTCTGCATTTAACCCATATGTGACTTTCGTGACATAGCAAGGGGCAGCTAAGTCAGCGCCTGGGGAGCAGTGCTTGGGGACGGTACCTTGCTCAGAGTACCTCAGTGGTGACTTGGTGGGGGATTCGAACCTGGAATCTTTCGATTACAAGTGCGCTTCCCTAACCATCAAGCCACCACTGCCCATAGACAAATAGATAGATAGAGACTTATCCTAAAGTACTATAAATACACACATGCAATTTATGTGTTTAATATTATATATGTATATCTTGTACTTAATTTTTTTTTATATATAGATTCACAAGCACTACTGCTTGTGAAGCTAGCACACAAGAATTTCACTCATATGTACTGTACCAGTAACATGATGTGACAATAAAGATTTGAACTTTGAACAATGAAACCAGAAAGCACACATCACAGTTAGAAAATTGGTAAGTTAGTCGAATAAAACCAGAAAGCACACATCACAATTCCAAAGTTGCTAATTCAGTCAAATATCAGAAAACAGATGTCGCAATTCCAAAACTGTTAGGTTAGTCTAATGAAACCATACATGGCACACAATTAAACCTAAACAATTAACCCTATGTAGTGAACCAGGGGCCCCTTGCATGGGGGGGCATTTCTTCCCTCTTTGGAATAATTACCTTATAACTTCAGATATAAAAGTCACAGACACATGCCTGATACCTAAAATCAAAGTTGACCCCTTTACAATTGATTGTAGGAAGTTCAATAACGAAATGAATAACCTGTGTATAATTTATGGACATGTGAATATAACAAAAACAGCTGGAAAAATACAAAATCTGTCTTTGTGTCTTGGATTTTTGTAAATATTTCAAAAACTACATGATGGAATAGGTCCAATTTTAAAAATCTGGTTCCCAAACTTGTTTTCTACATGTGTGCCCAATTTCATATCATTTGATGCAGCCGAACAGGTTTTACGGAGGAAAGAGCAAATGGTGCAACCGGGAGCCTTTCCTATACAAAACCTAACCTAAACTAATCTGAAACCTATCCAAAATGGCAATAGTGTAACTAGCCATGTTTTTTGTGGTAGCAACTTTCTTTCTAAATGCATTACCACTTATAGGTCATAAGTAACAGTTTGTCACACATCATCACCACACATTTGTAGGAAAATCTATATTTTATTCACACGACTTGTGCCAAACCTATCCAAAACCTATCCAAACTGGCCACAGTGTAACTAGCAGTGTTTTTTGGGGTAGCGTCTTTCTTTCGAAATGCATTACCACTTATGGGTCATAAGTAACATTTTGTCACACAACATCACCACACATTTGTAGGAAAATCTATATTTTATTCACACGACTTGTGCCAAACCTATCCAAAACCTATCCAAAATGGCCGCAGTGTAACTAGCAGTGTTTTGGGATAGCGTCTTTCTTTCTAAATGCATTACCACTTATGGGTCATAAGAAACATTTTGTTTCTAACCATAACCCTGCATAACTGTGCCCAAACAAAGCGCGACAAGTGCCCCGCATAACTGTGCCCAAACAAAGCCTGACAAGTGCCCCGCATAACTGTGCCCAAACAAAGCCCGACAAGTGCCCCGCATAACTTTGCCCAAACAAAGCCGACAAGTACCGTACATAATGTTGCCCAAACAAAGCCGACAAGTACTGTACATAACTTTGCTCAAACAAGGCCGACAAGTGCCCCGCATAACTTTGCCCAAACAAAGCCCCGCGTAATTTTGCCCAAGTGAAAGCCAAAAGCGCTGCATTACTTTGCACACTTCAAAGCTTGACAAAGGCGATGCGGAACTTTTCCCAATGTACCACAATACAAGTGTTACCAAAGCAAATGTTAATTGTAATTTGCTGACTCACGGAATTATAAAAATCTATAGAATAAAAGAGTAAAATGTAAACTGTAAATAAATGTACTTATGTCGAGCGTTGCATCCTCTCCGCGCAAAAAAGCGTCCTCCTCCATCGAATCAATGGATAAAAGTGACACTTTCTTCCCCCGAACCACTCTTCAAAATCATCTTCTGTGCTTTCTCAACAGTGAAAGTCATTCGAGCCATTTTTCTTCAGTCAAAAAAGTTGTTGTCCGAAAATAACTGGGTAAACTCACGGAGACTACGTGCGCAATGCGTACTCGAGACACTCCCACAAATACTGCACCTGCAGAGAATAAGTTGCGCATTCATGTCCCCAGCGCGAAAAACAATGCCCAATCAGCACATTTTGCAAACCTTAGACACACCTCTATTGGATGAAGCAAATGACACTGTAATTTGATGTTCATGTAAAAAGTTTAGTATGGTGAAACATAACCATGGGCAAAGGTTCAGTGCGTAAAAAATAATGTGCTAGCAGGGAAGCAGAGCATATATCTGAAAAAATACTTGACAATGAAGGATTACAGTGATTGATTTATGTACATAAGAGATCAAGCTTTCAAACGAGGATAACTTTGTCATTTTATCCATTGGTTTTCTTCTAAAACTCTGAAGATAAAAAACATTGCACGAATGTACAGAATGCCGACTGACATTTTTCCGCGATGAGTGAGCAAGCTATTTGAGAGCATTACAGTCATATTTATGGAAAAATGCGTGTTTTATCTTAATACTGTGACGGTTTATGAATTATTGGCCGTGAAAGAAATAGTTTGAAGTGCTTAGTTTTCATTTTATTAACACTTATATTTTACTTCCTGACACTCAACCAGTTTAAAGATGGCTACCATGGTCATTTTATTTTTACTTGTTACAAAAAATCCATGGCACAAAAATTGCGCAACTTTCTACAGATATTATCTGAAAAGTTTTTTGTAGTGTAACAAGCCGTTTTTGGTTGATTTGATACATTTGTTTCTTTTATTGAACGTCATTTTTTTTTGTTATTGAAAATTTGGACGTATATGCGTCCGAACCACTAGGCGGCGACAGTGAAAGAGTTAAGAACTGCACCATCATGCACACTATACATAAACCACAGTTGGAAAACAAGTCAAAAGACTAAAGTTAGAGACTAAGTGTACAGTCTTACATTTAGAAAAGATAAAACTAATTTTTTTCTAAAAAAAATTATATATACACTCACCTAAAGGATTATTAGGAACACCATACTAATACGGTGTTTGACCCCCTTTCACCTTCAGAACTGCCTTAATTCTACGTGGCATTGATTCAACAACATCCAGGGCACGAAGCTCCCGTTCCACCACATCCCAAAGATGCTCTATTGGGTTGAGATCTGGTGACTGTGGGGGCCATTTTAGTACAGTGAACTCATTGTCATGTTCAAGAAACCAATTTGAAATGATTTGAGCTTTGTGACATGGTGCATTATCCTGCTGGAAGTAGCCATCAGAGGATGGGTACATGGTGGTCATAAAGGGATGGACATGGTCAGAAACAATGCTCAGGTAGGCCGTGGCATTTAAACGATGCCCAATTGGCACTAAGGGGCCTAAAGTGTGGCAAGAAAACATCCCCCACACCATTACACCACCACCACCAGCCTGCACAGTGGTAACAAGGCATGATGGATTCTCATTCTGTTTACGCCAAATTCTGACTCTACCATTTGAATGTCTCAACAGAAATCGAGACTCATCAGACCAGGCAACATTTTTCCAGTCTTCAACTGTCCAATTTTGATGAGCTTGTGCAAATTGTAGCCTCTTTTTCCTATTTGTAGTGGAGATGAGTGGTACCCGGTGGGGTCTACTGCTGTTGTAGCCCATCCGCCTCAAGGTTGTGCGTGTTGTGGCTTCACAAATGCTTTGCTGCATACCTCGGTTGTAACGAGTGGTTATTTCAGCCAAAGTTGCTCTTCTATCAGCTTGAATCAGTCGGCCCATTCTCCTCTGACCTCTAGCATCAACAAGGCATTTTCCCCCACAGGACTGCCGCATACTGGATGTTTTTCCCTTTGTGTGGCAGAATAGCTATTTTGGGCGCTGTGCCTTTAAATTTGCGGGGCGATTATTGGTTTCCAAGGTAGCACCCTATAAAAGTGGCAGTGGTTGGCTGGGAATCTAACGCTGGCAAGGTGTTCTTTTGGTTACCTGACTTCGCTGTTTAAAGGTATGCAGCGGGCTGTTTCGCGTTTGTCCTTGTAAGTCACCCTCGCGGCTGTTTAAATGTATGGTTTATTTTATAGATCTGAATACGATGGATTCCTTGGAAGCTACTGCTTGGTAGGTGGCGGTGGGTATGTTGCTTCATTCTGTTTCGGCTAACTTAATTCAAACTGTTATGCCTGGGTGCACGTTGCTGGGGGTAAACGGTGGTGCTGGCGACTAACGGGCTTATTTTGCAAATTCGCTGGTAAGTTTGATCGGGCAGTGATTTATTTGTATTAAATAACTTGTTGTGCCTGACGTGATCTTTTGCAGGCAATGCGGAGGGAGTTTATCCAGCCAGTTGGGAAGATCATGACGTGCCATTAAGTGCTGCTGTTTTGCCTGCTCTATTACAGCTGTGGTCTGGATTGCCTGCCCTCCAGTTGCTGCTGCTGCTTTGCCTCTTTAGTTATATTGTAAATGTGGATTATAATTCTGTTTTAACTGGTTCTTCCAGGTTTACCTGTTTAGAGCTACGGTTTTTTTTTTAGTTTTGTGTGTTTTTTTTAAAGACTGTTCTGGGTTGATACGCCACTTGGGAGGAAGGGAGCTTTGGTGTGGTGTGTGTGTGTGTGGCAGCAGGGCCCTGGTGTGTGTGCATGGGGGTGTAGTGCTTTTGTTTTAGGATGCCTGACTGCTTTACCTCCTGTCCCGTGTGCACCAGCCCAGAGGTTGTACTCTGTATTGTGGACAGTGTTTTATTGTGTTAATAAAAGATTGTAAGTGGAGTCACGTCTTCTGCTGCCGTGTATAACGGACCTGAGTGCTTTCCTTTGTGGAGTGTTAGGAACTATTTCCCTGGGTGTAATTCCCAGGGTGGCGTAGTCGGTGTCTCCGGGGGTGGCTCCCCCAAACTCACAGCTTAGCACCACGACAACTTGGCGTAGTCGGCAGGATTTTACTTTGGTTAGCAGAGACGTGTGCTCCATTTTATGTGTACATTTTTTTTTATATTTTTGTTATTGTAAGAGGCAAAGCAGTAGTTGGTTTGGTGGCTATTTTTAAGTAATATATGGACCTTTGAGTGACCCATTGTCTGGTACTCCCGGCTGCCCAGTTGTGCAGCCTTGTCTCTGTGGTTCCCATTATGGAGGAGGAATTGCAGGACTTGAGGAACTTAGTTTTGCAGTTGCGGACTGATAATGAACGGCTTCGCCAGCAGCAAGCTGCCTGTATATTTGAACCTGGGGCTACGCCCTCTGCCTCGGCACCTCATGCAGCTCTGTCCACCCCTATAGTATCGCCGGGAGAGCGAGTGGTGTTTGTACCTCGGGAGCGGAAGTGCCCCATGTTCAGAGGATGCTCTGGTATAGGGTTGAGTGAGTGGCTTGAGGAGGTACACGCATGTATGCGGGCTCGGCATTTAGCTGTGTCAGATCAGGCTTTCTTTTTATTTGACCATCTAGAGGGGGAAGCTCGTGAGGAGATAAGGTATTGCTCTGGTGCAGAACGGGGGGACCCAGCTTGTATAACTGATGTTCTGCAGGAGTTGTATGGGTGCTCGGAGCCATATGTAGCTTTGCAGGAGGCTTTCTTTTCCCGAAGGCAACAAGAAGGGGAGACACTGCAGGAGTTTTCCCTTTCGTTGATGGGCCTTATGGAGAGGGTGAAGCAGCGTGCACCCAGTGGCACTTTAAATGCTGATGTTTTGCTGAGGGACCAGTTTGTCGAGCATGTCCTGGATGGTGCCCTCCGTCGTGAGCTAAAGCAGATGGTGCGTAGGCAACCCACTGCCACCTTACTTGATGTGAGGGGTGAGGCGATTAGGTGGGAGCGAGAAGGTTTGCCGAGTAGTCGTGGCCGAAGTCAGTCTGTTCCATCAGCTTGCGGTATCCAGTATGGAGTACAGGGTAATCCTTGGGGTGTGGGTGATTCCGTCCGGGGTTCTGAGATGCGTGAGCTGAGGGAACTATTAAAGGGCCAGCAAGAGCA